>NC_091315.1:43358802-43478802 GCF_038502225.1 Cherax quadricarinatus
TTCAAGGCACTTGCGTCTGCGGAAATTAGTTTCTTTGATCACTAATTGGGCGTCTCTAATTTCTAAAGATGTTTGGGGGGAAATTTTGGGTTTTGACCGCTGGTGATCGAATTTCCGAACTAATATGTCGCGATCTTTTAAAATACAATTTAAACAACGGCACTTACCATCTCAAATCTTAAAAAACCCCTTTAAAACTCCCTGCCATCACTACCCCCCCCACAAGAGTGTGAAAAACTGTATTTTCAACCTTTTTTTGCCCAAAAGTAATTTTAACCTTTTTTACTTTCGGGTTTGGCCTACCTATTTATTATTTTTTTCTACTACACTACTACACCACTACTACTACTCTCCCCTGGTGAACTCGAAATTCCTCATATTTTGCCCTCCCAAAACCTTTTATATACTCTGTGTCCATTTTTGTTTTTTGGCGATAAACTCCGGGACGAAACGTTGCCACAAAAAATGTCACTTTAGACTTGTTCCCTTTACTTTACTTTTATTTTCCTAATTTCTTGACTGCTTGATCAAGTGTGGTTCCAAACTGGGTGCATCTCCAATATGGGCCCGACTCACGGTGTACGTTGGTTTAGAAAAACACTGCCAAACCCCTGTCATAGTGTTTGCGCGTTTTTTCTCCTTTCGGTTTTTCAAAATTTACCACGGTGTCAGTGTCTTGAACGATTCCTTTTCTGGTTAACGCTATTCTCAAGTTTAGGCGCCCAAAGCTGCCCAATTATCTGATTGATGTTTGCTTCCGGAGATGTCCGGTATGCTCACCCCAAAATCTTTCTCTTTGAGTGAGGTTTGCAGTCTTTAGCCACCCCCAGCCTTCTCTGTCTGTGTTTCTCCCCCTTCCCCCAAACTTATGACTCTGCATCTGGCGGGGTTGTTGAAAAAGTTGCTGGAAAAATTTCAGCCTGTCAGTCTCTTTTAGTCCCGACTGATCCTCATCATGAATTCTCCTCTTCTTAAACATCTGCGAACGGGAACTAATGATCTATCCCCATTATGTCATTCCATATACCAAAAATACACTGGTCCCGGCCCGGCCCCTTGGGGCCCGCTCGTCACGGGCCCCCACTGTGATACCCCTCCATGATCTTTGTTGCCTCCCTGTCAGGTATTCTCTGATCCACTGCAGTGCCCTTCCTTTTAAACCCGCCTGATCCTTCATACTAATCTCTTGTGAGCTGTTTGAAACCCTCCCAGTGGGGAAAATAACCCACCTCTCTCGTGTCTTTCTTCTGTTGTCATAAAACGCCAGAAGGTTTGTGACCGGATTTCCCTTTTCATGATCCGTGCGGGTTGGCGTTTATAATCTTTTCCCTTTCCCGTTGCTCCCCTCTCCTCCTGATAATCTTCTCCACACTCTGAAACTTAATTCAGTGACACTGATCTGTATTTTGGGGGCCTCGTTTCTGTCTCCTTTCTTAAAAATGGGGACTGCATTTGCCATCTTCCCATACCTCAGGTAGTTTTCCCCGTTTTTAAGGGGGTGTGTTGAAGTTTTGGGTTGGGGGTGCACACACATCTCTGCTCCTTCTCTGGACCCAAGGGAGATGTTGTCCGGCCCCACCCCTTTGGGGATAAAGGTCATTCGCTTCCCACCTCCCCCTAGTTTGTGTATGTCACCCAACACTTGTTGTTATATTCCCCTGGTGTTCACCCCCCAGAGCCCTTCCTTTCTCTCTTAAATACTTCTTGAATCTCGTTTTGGGCCCCTTGCATATCTCTTAGTTTTTCTTGTGGTTCCCCCCCCCAGCATCATCACCTGGTCTTTGACTTTTGTTTTCCCCCCTAATGTGGTTATACAGCTTTTTCCCGGATCGACTTTTTTCGATGCTATTTGTTTTAGTACTGTCGCTGGGCCTCCTCTTAATCTGTCATACTCGTTCTGCCTCTTCGTGTGTGTGTATTAGTTACCATTTTGTCCTAGGCACATGTCGATTAGACACTAGGCCTTTGTTGTTATTATTTGTGTGTTTGTGTGTGTGTGTGTGTGTGTGTGTGTGTGTCACAGGGCGAGATGACCCAAAAGAAAACACATGAGGTATCACTCACACCTAACTGCCTTCCTAAGTACCATTAATACACCCCCAAATTCCCACTCATCACAGGGTACAGACACTGTACTTCCCCTCCAAAACTCCTCCAACAGAGTACAGAACCTGTACTTCCCACCCCCAAAACTCTTTGTGTGTGTGTGTGTGTGTGTGTGTGTGTGTGTGTGTGTGTGTGTGTGTGTGTGTGTTTTTTGTGTTTGTTTTGTGCTTGTGTGTTTGTGTGTGTGTGTGTGTTTGTGTGTGTTTGTGTGGTGTGTGTGTGTGTACTCACCTACAGTGTGCGTGTGTACTCACCTACACAGTGTGCGTGCTCACCTACACTGTGTGTGTACTCACCTACGATGTGTGTGTAGTCCCCTCACTGTACTCACCTAGTTGAGTTGCGGGGTCAGTCCGGGCTCCTGGCCCCGCCTCTTCACTGATCGCTACTAGGTCACTCTCCCTAGCCGTGAGCTTTTTTCCCTCTGCTTAAAGCTATGTATGGATCCTGCCTCCACTCACCCTTCCCAAACTATTCCACTTACTGATTTCTCTGTATGTTGTGTGTGTGTGTGTGTGTGTGTGTGTGTACCCCACCTACACGTGTGTGTTGTCTCACCTACACTGTGTGTGTGTGTACTCACCCACTGTGTGTGTTTCACCTACACTGTGTGTGTGTACTCACCTACACTGTGTGTGTGTACTCACCTACACTGTGTGTGTGTGTGTGTGTTGTCTCCTACACTGTGTGTGTACTCACTACACTGTGGTGTGCACTACCTACACTGTGTGTGTGTACTCACCTACACGTGTGTACTCACTTATACTTGTGTACTCCCCCTACACTATGTGTGTACTCACCTATACTGTGTGTACTCGCCTACAATGTGCCTGTGTGTTACTCACCTACACTTTACTCACCTAGCTGTACTCAACTCATTGTGGTTCAGGGGTCAGTCACAGCTCCTGTTCGTTTCTAGGTCACTCTTCCTGCTCTATGAGCATGTGTGTGTGTTGTTAGTTAGTTAGTTACCATTTTGCCCTAGGCACATGTCGATTAGACACTAGGCCTGTTGTATATGAGTCGTGTGTGTGTGTGTGTGTGTGTGGTGTTTTGGTGTGTGTGTGTGTGTGTGTGTGTGTGTGTGTGTGTGTGTGTGTGGGGGTGTGTGTGCGCGCGTGGTGTGTGTGTGGAGTGCGTGAGTGTGTGTACTCACCTTTGTACTCACTAATTGTGGTTCAGGGTCGAGACTCAGCTCCTGGCCCCGCCTCTTCATGATCGCTACTGGATCCTCTCTCTCTCTGCTTCCTGAGCTTTGCCCCATACCTCTTCTTAAACTATGTATGGTTCCTGCCTCCACTACTTCACTTCTAAGGCTTTCACTTCCCACAACTCTTGACTGAAAAATACTTCTAACGCCCCTGTGACTCGTCTGAGTCTTCAGCTTCCAGTTGTGACCCCTTGCCCCTGTGTCCCTCTTTTGGAACATCCTATCTCTGTCCACCTTGTCTATTCCCGCAGTATCTTGTATGTCGTTATCATGTCTCCCCTGACCCTTCTGTCCTCCAAAGTCGTCAGTCCGATTTCCCCTTTAAACCCTTTCCTTGCAGACATTCCCTGAGCTCTGGGACTAGCCTTGTTGCAAACCTTTGTACTTTTTCTATCTTCTTGACTCTTGACCAGGTGTGGGTTCCAGACTGGTGCTGCATACTCCCGTATGGGCCTAACATACACGTGTACAGTGTCTTGAACGATTCCTTATTAAGGGGTCGGGCCTATTCTCAGGTTTTCCAGGTGCCCGTATGCTGCAGCGGTTATTTGGTTGATGTGTGCCTCCGGTGATGTGCTCGGTGTTTATGGTCACCCAAGGTCTTTCTCCTGAGTGAGGTCTGTAGTCTTTGTCCACCTAACCTATACTCTGTCTGCGGTCTTCTTTGCCCCTCCCAATCTTCATGACTTTGCATTGGCTGGATTGAATTCGAAGCCAGTTGCTGGACCACATGTCCCGCCTGTCAGGTCTCTTTGCAGTCCTGCCTCATCCTCGTCCCAAATTTTAAATTTTTCTCATCAACTTCGTCATCTGCGAACAGGGACACTTCAGAGTCTATTCCTTCCATCATGTCGTTCACATATATCAAAAAAAAGCACTGGTCCTAGGGACGGCCCTGTGGGTTCCCGCTCGTAACAGGCGCCACTGTGATACCTCTTCACGTATCATGACTCATTGCTGCCTCCCTGTCAGGTATTCCCATATCCATTGCAGTGCCCTCCCTTTTACGTGCGCCTGATCCTCCAGCTTCTGCACTAATATCTTGTGGGAAACTTGTCAAGGCCTTCCTGCAGTGTGTGGGGTTTGTGTGGGGTGTGTGTGGGGGTGTGTGTGCAGGGTGTGTGTGTGGGGTGTGTGTGGTGTGTGTGTGTGTGTGTGTGTGTGTGTGTGTGTGTGTGTGTGTGTGTGTGTGTGTGTGTGTGTGTGGCGTGTGTGTGTGTGCGTGTGTGTGTGTGTGCGTGTGTGTGTGTGCGACTGTGTGTGTGCGTGTGTGTGTGTGTGTTTAGTGTGTGGGGTGTGGTCTGTGTGTGTGTGTGTGTGTGTGTGTGTGTGTGTGTGTGTGTGTGTGTGTGTGTGTGTGGTTTGTTTACCATTTTGTCAAGGCGCATGTCGATTAGACACTAGTCCTTTTTTATAGGGACGTGTGTGTGTGTGTGTGTGTGTGTGTGTGTGTGTGTGGTTACCATTTTTTCCTAGGCACATGTCGATTAACCACTAGGCCTGTTGTATATGAGTACGTGTTTGGTTGTGTGTGTGTGTGTGTGTGTGTGTGTGTGTGTGTGTGTGTGTGTGTGTGTGTGTGTGTGTGTGTGTGTGTGTGTGGGGTGTGTGTGTGGGTGGTGGTGGGGGGTGTGTGGGGTGGTGTTTTGGGGTGGTGTGTGTGGGTGGTGTGTGGGGTGGTGTGTGTGGGGGGTGTGTGGGTGGTGTGTGTGGGTGGTGTGTGTGGGTGGTGTGTGGGGGTTTTGGTGGGGGGTTTGGGGGGTTTTGTGTGTGGGTGGTGTGTGTGGGTGGTGTTGTGGGTGGTGTGTTGGGTTGTGTGTGGTTTGTGTGTGGTTGTGTTGGTGGGGTTTCTGTGTGGGGGGTGTGTGTTGGGTGTGTGGTGTGGGTGACATGTGTGGTGTGTGGTGTGTGTGTGTGTGTGTGTGTGTGTGTGTGTGTGTGTGTGTGTGTGTGTGTGTGTGTGGTGTGTGTGGTGTGTGGGTGTGGGGGTGTGGTGTGTGTGTGGGTGTGTGTGTGGTGTGTGTGTGGTGTGTGTGTGTGGTGTGTGTGTGTGGTGTGTAGGGGTGTGTGGGGTGTGTTTGGGGTGTGTGGGGTGGGGGTTGTGTGTGTGGGGGTGTGGGGGGGTGTGTGTGGGTGTGTGTGGGGGTGTGTGTGTGGGGTGTGTGGGGGTGTGTTTTTGGGGGTGTGTGTGGGGGTTGTGTGGGGGTTGTGTGAGGTGTGTGCGGGGTGTGTGTCGGGGTGTGTGTGAGGGTGTGTGTGGAGGTGTGTGTGGGGGGTGTGTGGGGGTGTGTGGGGGTGTGTGGGGTGTGGGGGTGTGTGGGGGTGTGTGTGGGGGGTGTTTTGTGGGGTGTTTTTGTGGGGTGTGTGTGGGGTGTGTGTGTGGGGTGTGTTTTGGGGGTGTTGTGTGTGTGGGTTGTGTTTGGGGTGTGTGTGGGGTGTGTGTGGGGTTGTGTGTGGGGTTTTGTGGGGGTGTGTTTGTGGGGTGTGTGTGGGGTGTGTGTGGGGTGTGTGTGGGGTGTGTGGGGGGTGTGTTGTGGGGTGTGTTGTGGGGTGTGTGTGGGGGTGTGTGTGGGGTGTGTGTGTGGGTTTTTTTTGGGGTGTGTGTGTGTGTGTGGGGTGTGTGGTGGTGTGTGGTGGGTGTGGGGTGTGTGGGGTGTGTGTGGTGTGTGTGTGGTTGTGTGGGGTGGTGTGTGTGTGTGTGTGTGTGGTGTGTGTGGTGTGTGTGTGGTTTTTGTGGTGTGTGTGGGGGTGTGTGTGTGGTGTGTGTGTGGTGTGGGGTGTGTGTGTGTGTGGTGTGTGTGGGGGTTTGTGTGGTGTGTGGTTTTTGTGTGGTGTGTGTGTGGTGTGTGTGGGGGGTGTGTGGGGTGTGTTTGGTGTGTGTGTGTGGGTGTGTGTGTGTGTGGGTTGTGTGTGGGTGGTGTGTGTGTGGGGTGTTTGGGTGTGTGTGGTGTGTGGGGTTTTGTGTGTGGTGTGTGTGTGGTGTGTGGGGTTGGTGGTGTGTTTGGTGTGTGTGTGGGGTGTTGTGTGGGGGTGTGTGTGTCGGGGTGTGTGTGTGTGTGTGGTGGGGTGGGTTTTTTGTGGTGTGTGGGGGGTTGTGTGTGGTGTGTGTGGTGTGTGTGGGTGTGTGGTGTGTGGGGTGTGGGGTGGGGTGTGGTGGTGGTGTGGTGTGGTGTGGGGTTTGTGGTGTTGTGGGTGTGTGTGGTGTGTGTGGTGTGTGTGTGGTGTGGGGTGTGGTGTGTGTGGTGTGTGTGTGTGGTGGTGTGTGTGGTGGGGTGTGGTGTGTGGTGTGTGTGTGTGTGTGTGTGTGTGTGTGTGTGGGTTTGTGGACTCCCCAAATTGCCTCACCTTTGTTTTCGGGGTCGGCTCAGCTCCTGGCCCCCCCTCCACTGATGCTACTGGGTCCTCTCTCTCTGCTTCTGAGCTTTGCTTTTCTTAAAACTATGTTGGTTCCTGCCTCCCTCTTTCCCTTTCTGAAGCTATTCCACTTGCTGACAACTCTATGACTGAAAAAAAACTTCCTATCGTCCCCGTGATTCTGAGTCTTGCTTCCCGTTGTGACCCCTTTTTCCCTGTCCCCCCCTGAACATCCCTTTTCTGTCCACCCTTTTCTATTCCCCCGCATCTTGTATTCGTTATCATGTCTCCCTGACCCTTTGTCCTCCAGTGTCGTCAGTCGATTTCCCTTAACCCTTTCCTTCGACATTCCTTTAGCTCTGGGCTAGCCCTTTTTGCAAACCTTTTCTTTCTCTTCTTCTTGACGTGCTTGACCAGGTGTGGGTTCCAGGCTGGTGCGCATCTCCCGTTTGGGCCCAACAAAACAGTGTACATGTCTTTAAACGTTCCTTTTTAAAGTATCGGGCGCTTTCTCAGGTTTGCCAGGGGGCCCCCCTTTTGCTCGGTTTTTGTTGATGTGTACCTCCCGTGATGGCCGGTTTATGTACCCCAGGTCTTTCTCCCGAGTGAGGTCTGGTCTTTGTCCACCCATTTCTCTGTCTGCGGTCTTTGCCTCCCAATCTTTGCCCCTCTCTCTCGTATCTTACTTCTGTTACCTTGTCATAAAACTTCAGGAGGTTTGTGATACAAGATTTGCCTTCCAAGAACCCATGCTGGTTTTCATTTATAATCTTGTTCCTTTCCAGGTTTTCGACCACTCTCCTGTGTGTGCGTTTGTGTGCGTGTGCGTGTGTGTGTGTGTGTGTGCATGTGTGTGTGTGTTTGTGTGTGTGTGTGTGTGTGTGTGTGTGTGTGTGTGTGTGTGTGTGTGTGTGTGTGTGTGTGTGTGTGTGTGTGTGTGTGTGTGTGTGTGTGTGTATGCACAGTGGTTTTCAATTACAGTGGACCCCCGCATAACGATTACTTCCGAATGCGACCAATTATGTAAGTGTATTTATGTAAGTGCGTTTGTACGTGTGTGTTTGGGGGTCTGAAATGGACTAATCTACTTCACAATATTTCTTATGGGAACAAATTCGGTCAGTACTGGCACCTGAACATACTTCTGGAGTGAAAAAATATCGTTAACCGGGGGTCCACTGTATACCTATTCTTCATTTATTCACTTTGCACAATAAATATACTCACCACTCTTTATAAGTTCAAAAATATTTTAAGGTAAGTCATGTTTGTACTGTGCATTTTTTAGAGGCCTAGCTTTGTTATTCATTTAATATATGATAGTGTCAACATGTTATCAGGCTTTTATATGCATATGATTAATTTTATAGCAATTTTTGCTGTACAGCAACAGCCTGGAACCTAACCTGCTGTATAAGTGGCAGCCTCCTGTATACACTGGAGAATAGGAATGATAGGGGGGACAATAACAACATATAAAATACTGACAGGAATTGTCAAAGTGAACAGGGGCAGAATGTTTTGGAGATGAGATACAGGAACAAGGGGACACAACTGGATGTTGAAAACTAAGAGGAGTCACAGGAATGTTCGGAAGTATTTCTTCATCCTTACAGTTGTCAAGAAGTGGAACACTCTGAAGAGTGTAGTAGTAGAGGCAAGATCCATACATAGCATTAAGAAGAGGTACAATAAGGCTCTTGGAGCCAGGAGCAAGTGGACATAGTAGCAACTAGTGAAGAGGCAGGGTGATTCAACCTATGCAAACACATATATGTGAGTTTTCATGCACATGCACATTCACACACACACACACACACACACACACACACACACACACACACACACACACACACACACACACATATGCAGAATGCTCAAGCCCCATATCACTTGAAACCTTTCCAGCTACTCTGTGGAAGTTCCTATACTTACTATCCACGTGGATTTATGTACAGGAGGGCCCCACTTATAAAGCAGGTTAGGTTCCAGGCTACTGCTGTAGCCCCACTTATAAAGCAGGTTAGGTTCCAGGCTACTGCTGTAGCCCCACTTATAAAGCAGGTTAGGTTCCAGGCTACTGCTGTAGCCCCACTTATAAAGCAGGTTAGGTTCCAGGCTACTGCTGTAGCCCCACTTATAAAGCAGGTTAGGTTCCAGGCTACTGCTGTAGCCCCACTTATAAAGCAGGTTAGGTTCCAGGCTACTGCTGTAGCCCCACTTATAAAGCAGGTTAGGTTCCAGGCTACTGCTGTAAAGTGAAAATCACTGTAAAATGAATCATAGCATTTTTCACTTTCTAATGCATATTAAAGCCTGATAACAAGTTTACAATATCATATATTAAGTGAGCACTATAACTAGACATAAAAAATGCATATACAGTACATACATTACTTTTTTTTTTTAACAAGTCAACCGTCTGCCACCGAGGCAGTGTGACCCCAAGAAAGAAAGAAACACTTCCACCATCATTCAACACTCACCACCATTCACACATAATCACTGTCTTTGCAGAAACACAGAGGTGCTCAGACACAAGAGTTTAGATGTCACTCCAAACAACCAATATCCTGAACTCCTCCTTTAAAGTGCAGGCACTGTACTTCCCACCTCGAGGACTCAAATCGTGCTAACTGGTTTCCCTGAATCCTTTCACAAAACAGTACCCTGCTCACACTCCAACAGCTCATCAGGTCCCAAAAACCATTCATCTCCATTCACTATCTAAAATGCACACACATGCCTGCTGTATGTCCAAGCCCCTTGCACACAAAACCTCTTTTACCCCTTCCATCCATTCTTTCCTAGGATGACCCCTACCCCTCCTCCTCTCCACTACAGATTTATACACTCCCCAAGTCATCCTATTTTGCTCCATCCTCTCTAAATGACCAACCCACCTCAATAACCCCTCTTCAGCCCTCTGAATACTTTTAGCAACTCAAAACCTCCTTCTAATTTCCACACTACAAATTTTCTGCATAATACTCACACCACACATTACCCTTAGACACATCACTGCCCCCAGCCTCCCTCTTGCTGCAGCATTTACAACCCATGCTTCACACACATACAAGAGTGTTGGCACCACTATACTCTTGTACATTCTCTTCTCTGCTTACATGGATAACATTTTTTGTCTCTACAGATACTGTACCTCAATGCAGCACTCGCCTTTTTTTTCCTTCATCCCTTCTATGGTTAACCTCGTCCTTCATAAACCCATCTGCTGACAAGTTGGGTATACTCCCAAATACAGTGGACCCCCGGCTTACGATATTATTTCATTCCAGAATTATGTTCAGGTGCCATTACTGAACAAATTTGTTCCCATAAGGAATATTGTGAATTAGGTTAGTCCATTTCAGACCCCCAAACATACACGTACAAACAGACTTACATAAATACACTTACATAATTGGTCGCATTGGGAGCCGATCGTAAAGCAGGGGTCCACTGTATCTGAACACATTCACTTCTTCCATACTCCCTCCCTCCAGTGTGATATCCAGTTTTTCTTTACCTAACTTGTTTGATACCATCATTACTTCACTCTTATTTCTGTTCACTTTCAACTATCTTCATTTGCACACCTTAAAATATTTTCGTCCTTAGCTTAGTGTGGTAAATATATTTATTGTAGGAAGTCTGAATAAATGAAGAATGAGTATAACTGAGAACCAATGTATTAGTAAAATGCTATGAAGTGAAGCACTGTAAAGCGGGGCCTGCCTGTACCCTCTTGATCAAATGTTTCTGGGACCTGACGAGCTGTTGGAGTGTGAGCAGTAACATTTTGTGAAGGGATTCAGGGAAACCAGTTAGCCAGACTTGTCTGGGAGGTGGAAAGTACAATGCCTGCACTGTAAAGGAGGGCTGGGAATATTTGCTGTTTGGAGGCTCATCTTAACTGTCATATCCACATGCTTCTGGCAAGACAGTGATAGTGTGAATGACGGTGAAAGTGTTTCTTTTTTGGGTCACCCTACCTCAGTGGGAAACAGCCAGTGTGTAAAAAACAAATACATAATTTGTTTTCCTCAAAAGTTGTCTTTTACAAAGAGCAGGGTGACCCATAGAAGAAAATGCATTCATCATTATTCATTCAATCACTGTCTTTCCAGAAGTGTTTTGGCATTACAATGCAGATTACTCTCCAACTGCAACATGCCCACCCTTCCTTCAGAGTATAGGAAGAATAAAAAGGCACAACACCATGACTGGAACAATACACAAATAACCTGTGTGACTAGTTAATGGTCCAAGTCAGACCGAAACATTGTCGTCAGTTTACTTCTCCTATGCGTATGTTATTTGTGCATTCAGAGTACAGCCTTTTCCACCTCAAAGGCTCAAGGCTGGCTAGCTGGTTTCCCTGAATCAATTCATAAAAGTTACCTTATTCTCACTTCAACTGCACCTCCATTAAAAAAAAAAAAAAACTATCTCCATTCACTTGTATCCAACATGCTCACACAAGCTTGTTATATGCTCAAGTCCCTAAAACTCCAAGTCTGTTTTACCCCCTCCCTCCAACAGTTTCTGGGACAACCTATTAACCCTCCTATTGTCCATCAAAGAATTATACACCATCTTGGTCGACCTATACAATTCCATCCTTTCTACATGCCCAAATCCCAACAACCCTCCTTAGCCTTCTGAATTTTACCCTTGATAACCCCACTTTGCAACAAAATATGCTGGATTAAATGATTCAGAAACAATTAACAAAGTCTACTGTTTACAGAACTATCAGTTTTGTTACACTCATGACAAAACAATCTCAGCTCTATGATTTACAGTCCAAAAGTTGCAATAAGTATTAGCAGTGAAGTTTTCAAGAATGTAACCCTTGCAGATTATGACTCCACTGTAAAACACTTTTTCCCAATGAGAATGGACTACCGAACCACCCTGTATTAATTATTAAAAGAGAAAAAGAAGATATTGTCAAGTTGGGCTGTTGGAATGTGGTTGGGTGTAGCACAAACAAGAAGAAAGAACTGATTGTTTAGGTTAAGAATGAAAAGAAGTCAGATGTTCCAGCATTATGAAAAACGAAGCTAAGGAGAGGTGGGAGAATTTCGATGAGGATGAGTAAATGAAACTAAATTAGATGTATCTGGGTAAATTATAGTTATAGTAGCAGTGATAAATAATCAACAATGGAAAGAAAATAGGTATAAATGTTTAACTTCGAGAATTATGAGGATTTTAATAATGGTAAAATGTGTTTGTGTACCAAGGGGGGAGCAAAGGAGTGTAGAGAAGAGATATTTTGGGAGATGTAAAGTGAATGCTTATAGTGTTTTAAACCATGTGAGAGAATACGCAATTGTTGTAAGGGATCTAAATAGTCAAATTGGATAGATTGTTGTAAATAGCACAGTAAGTTTGGAGTGCCAGAGATAAATGATAATGGGGGCCCCCACTAATTGAAATATGCACAGAAAGATGTTTGGTAATAAGCAATACTTAATTAAAAAATAAAGAGAATCAATAAGTATAAGAAATACAGAAAACAATTACAGTAATTTCCTAGATTATTATCAATACATAAAAGGTTGAGTGGAAGACTTCTGGATGTGCATGTTGTTAGAGGAGTGACATTTGTCAGATCATTATTTAGCAGTAGCTATAGAGATATTAGGAGATAGAGGGAGTATAAAGAGAAGCAAAAGTGAATAAATTACAAAAGACAGTTATGGTAAAATATAAGCAACTATTGGGAGGGAGGAGAGCTAGAGAGAATACAGGTGATGAGGATGAAGGGAGGTCAATGAGGTATGGTGTAGATTTAATCCTTTCACTGTCGTGATGCCAGAAGGTAAAGATGCTGACAGTATTGATATTTTAACCCATGAACGGTCCAAGCAGATCTACGTTCACATGTGTAGTGCTACAAAAGAAGATCTACATTTTTTTACATATTTTCAAACATAACAAAAAAAAAAAGTAGATCAAAGTTTTTTACACATTTTCAAATGTAAAAAAACAAAAAAGAAGATCTACTTTTTTTACATACTTTCAAATGTTGAAAAAACGTATATAGTATACGTTTGGACCGTTTACGGGTTAAAAATAATAATAATAATTTATCTTATAAATGGTATAAAATCTTTCCCTGAAAGTAATAACACCATGAGTGCAAAATTAAATGAAAAACTTACAAAATTACACAAGTTCAAAGATTGTATTCTGGGCACAATTTGCACACTGGTAACTTAACCAATTCCATTAATCAACTGGACCTGATTCCTAGCTATTTCACTAGTGTGCCTTCTGTTCTATTGAATGAACACAAGAAACTGCCCAATCAGCTATCAGAACTACCCTATAATGTACATAGAGCTTGGTAATGTAATTAGGACAAATTCACACAAAATTAAAAAAATTAAATTTTAAAAAGTCCAAAATAAACACTGTAGGCATTCCAGCCATTTAAAACACCCATTCCTCTGTTCATTAATGCTTTTGGGGTCAGTTTCATAGCACTGTACTACGGTTTTGAAACCAGGGTTAATCCCATAGTTCTACGCCTTGAGCTCAGCTCATTCAGATAGGCTGCGAGTGGTAAATTTGGGCCTAGAGATGACAGAATGGGTCTATGCGGTAAGCGTGCACCATATAAAAAAATCTTGCAGCACATAGTGCATAATGAAAAAAAAATGCGACCATGTTTTTTGGTTTAAAATAGCGACTTTGCTGTGTATTTTCACATGGTTTTTATGGCTGTATTCTCAGTTTCTTGGTCTCATTTGATAGAATGGAAGATATACAGTGGAACCCCGAGTTTCAGCCATAATCCGTTCCAGGAGCTAGGCCCGAAGTCGAAGCAATATTTCCCAAAAGAAATAATGTAAATCCAATTAATCCGTTCCACCCAAAAATATTCACAAATACTATAGTTTTACATAAAGAAAACAATGAATTTAAATATAAAGCACTAATTTTAATGGATAAATGAACATTTAAGTCAGTTTTACCTTTATTGAAGACTCTTGTGGCCTATGAGAGAGGCAGGAGAGTTTGTTTGGAGGCAGGACAAGATAGTCCTTCAATATGACACTAATATCAACTCTACGGCTTATTTATCTAACAAAATTCATATAATATGACATAATAAACAATATTAATAACGTAGAAACATGATATAGTGTATACTCTAGAATTAATAAAATATGTCATATGTCTCTCCCCCTAACCGACGAGTGTTGCTGTGCTGTTTGTTGTTCCGTGTATAAGGGCCACTGAAAGATAAGCCTTGCATAGTGGTGGTGATGGCGGCAGCAGAGACAGCGGTGTTGTCAGTCGCCCTATATAACTCCAACAACATTGAAGAAGTCAGTTTCATGCTGTCCTTTTTCTATAGATTAATTGCTTAATTTACTTGCTACACTGTCAATGCTACACTTTATCACTGGCTGGTGATATAGCCTTTATCGACTCGTGCTGCTTTAGTATTGTACATATTGTAGATTCACTGAATCACTGAAGAAGGCACATTCTCCCCTCTCTCTTCCTCCTCCACTTTGGTACTTTGTTACAATTTCTTTCCTCAATTCTATCATGTTTCTCACTTTCTTTACCAAAGGGCTGCCACTATGAAGTTTCTTTAGGCCCATGGTGGCTTATTTCACAGTCACAATCAATAAACAAGCAGTAAACACAATGAATTTACGTATTGTGAAATGTTTGTATGAGCATGCAGCTTAATGTTCACTCAAGGATAAACAAAATAGACTGGCTCACGACGTCTGCGCAGGCAGGTGGACAGGTCTGGTACGCCAGCCAAAACATGGGGCACAGGCCAACACTCAGGACAAAATTTAGCCGAAAAAAGCGGTCGAAACTCGAAGCAGCCAACACTCAGGGCAGCCGAAACTCGGGGTTCCACTGTACTACAGAAGTAGAAATGATTTTGATTGGTTTAAGGAGTGAAACTAGCTTCAAATTGAGCTCAATGTAGCAGAAATGTTCAATTTTTGCCAATATTCCAGAGTACATAAATGACATCACTCATCAAATATATGTCCATCTGTCCAGTCTAATACGCATTTAGGACTGCACTGACAATATTTATACAGTTATTATAATGCAGCAGTCAGCATAACAGTAAATCTTTTATTTTTGTGTGAATAAAAATTCAAAATGGAAAGCAATTGTAATATAGGAGAAGCCTTGGGGCATAATTAATGAACAAAAAGAAATGTTTTAACCCTTTCAGGGTTCAGAGGCCAAATTTCAATGGGTGCCCCAGTGTCCAAGAAATTTTGAAAAATCAAAAAATTATTTTTTCTTACAGAATTAAAGATAATTTTGTGAAGGTAATAAAACAAACAAAAACTTCTCATCAGTACTTACCGAGATATAGAGGCATGAAGTTGACCCAAAATGACCGGGTGGCAGCAACATCAGCGACTTCCGCAAAATCGCATTTGTTTATTTTACGTTTTTTATACTTTTTTCTTTACTTTTCTAGTTTTTTTCTTTTTCTAGTAACATTTGTGGCCTGTAAGACCAATACTGTATATAATGTATATATATACACTCACTGTATTGAACACAATAACCACACTAAAGTTATTATTATAATATCGTTTACCAGTATTGTTTACAACAATAAACATGTACAAATGTTGTATATTACTAATGCTCTAATATATATTTACATATGTACAGTCACTGGAAATGTTTCAAGAACTGCTGCAGTCTGTGGAAGTCCTTGAAACAAGGTATCATACACAGTGGCACCTTACATTCCTTGCACATAAACTGAGTGTCTTTGCGTCTTTGTTCCCATCGTTTTGTTTGTGCACAGACAACACATCTCTTCTGAGCCCGTTCTTCTTAGTTGCAAGAAGCTGTATTAGGAAGTGATCACTTTTCCTACTCAAACGCTTGGGTATTTCCTGAGGAGTTCGAGGACAGGTTTGTATAGCAGGTGTTGTTACCTGGTACTTCATTATTAGTTGTCTGACAACAGACAAACAAAATTCACCATACTGTGGTCTGCTGATGGTCTTTATTTGGTACATATTATATGCATTGAGCATTGAAATGTCCGTGAGATGTAAAAAAAGTTTCATGTACCACTTGTAACTCTTACGAACACAATCGACAAAGCCAATCTATATGTCACATTTGTCATTGTCAACCAAACGTATGTTTTGTGTATAATCAATCACTGTTACTGCTTTTAGAATATGTTCATTAGTCACTCTGTCAACTTTGCCACTGTCTTTCATTTCGTTAGGGTGAATGGCTGTCAATAATGTGACACCTCGTTTGTCATGCCACCGTAATGCCATGATGTCATTGGAAGTAAACACCTGCACCTCACCACTACGAGTGCCTGCGTTGAACCTGGGCATATGTTTACGATTAGAACTCACTGTGCCACACACATCTGTCATGTTCACTCGCAAGAAATCACTGAGTAAAGGGCTTGTGTACCAGTTATCAGTATATAATGTATGCCCCTTACCAAGATAAGGTGCCATCATGTTTCTCCCTACGTCACCTGAGATACCCAATAACATCCTGGTATTTTTCAATGTTATACTTCCCATGTATACAATCATATCCAATACCAGGCCACTGTCACAGTCACAGAGTACAAACAGTTTCATACCAAAGCGTTTCCTCTTGCTCGGTATATACTGCTTGAATGAGTCTACCTTTGAACAAAATCAAAGACTTGTCAATTACAAGATTCTTGAATGGATAAAAGTACATGTTGAACTTTTGCTTCAGATACATAAAAACATTTCTAATCCTGTATAATCTGTCATTTCTGTCGCACCTGGTTTTGTCAGAGAAGTGCAACATACGTAACAGTAAGATAAACCTGTTCACTGAGATGATTTCACTGAAGGCTGGTGTACAAATTAACCGATCTGTGGACCAGTATGATTTTGTATTATGCTTATAGACATGAGGCATAAGCATTATTGTTGCAAAAAGCAAATACATTTTAGCCACAGTTGTCTCTTTCCACCGGTGTAGTCTTGACTGTGGTGATATGATCGTATTTGCCGTGGTGTATTCAAAATACTTGTTACTTTCCCTGACAATAATTTCCATCAAGGGCTGGCCAAAGAAAAGTTCAAAGAATTCCAGTTCATTTGCAGTGTTTTCAAGGGAACAAGCTGGTAGGATTCCCCTTTGAGAGTCATCAAACTGATGGGGATTGGGAACAAAATTGGGATTTTGCTGCCAATCCCAGATGTGGTTTGCTGGTAGATACTGGACATCATAAGCTGGTTGTAGTTGTAGTTGTAGTTGTGGTGTGGTGGTGGATGACGCTCCGCTTTGTCCTGGATCTGATGAGTCAGCGGCGTGGGTCCCAGCCTCAACTGGCGAGTCATGCATGGCCGTGGCACTACCACCACCACTATCACCACCAATACCACCACATACTGATGCCTGTGGACTATCCATGCCAAGTGTAGCCACATCATCCTCACTTTCACTGTCTATTCCTGGTGTAAGGCCACGAGATGTACTCCAGTATGTACTCCATCCCCTTGGCACTGCATAGGGAACACTACCTGAGCGCATGCGGCAGCGTATATACCGACACTTCACTGGTGAATATGATTTATCACTATCACTACTTGAATGATCATCAAGAGCAATAAAATCAAAATCCACATCACTATCATCATCATTACTCAAGTCTGAGGCCTGGCCACGCGAAAATATTAGTTTTCTCTTGCAACAAGGTACAACTGAACATGACTGAAACATGCCCACACCAGAGGTAGAAGGTTGAGGATCGTCAGGATTTTCTGCACTATTTTTGATATCCTGGTCATTGCTTTCGGTCACTAATCACTCAAAACCATAGAATTCCTCTTCTTTTCCACTTCCATCAGAGTCAGAACTATCAGTTAGGAAGAGGAGAGTCCCAATTCACCTCAGAGTGAGAGCTGCCTTGCCGCGAGGCATGGTGAACAAAGCTCATTGAGGCAGCATTCCCACAATGCCATGCGGGCGCCTAGAATTTTTGTTTATGGCGCACACTCACCACGCAGACCCATTCTCTTAGATGTAGGCCTACCAGCCTTCTCGTGCTAAACTTGAAGGCGCTAGAATTTTGGCGTAGTTCTACAGTTTGGACCCACAACTCAAAGCAATAGAACTACGGCACGGACCCTGAAAAGGTTAAGTGCCAGGAATGTCTACAATGTTTATTCTGGACACTATTTTTAAATTTTGTGTGAAATTGGTCCAATTACCAATTTCTGATCACTTTAATAGATAGTTGAAACAGAACTAATACATGGTGAGCAATGCTGTCAATATACAGACTGGCACCTATCACAAAATCAACAGGGAGCCAAGGTAGTATGTTTCCATTGCCATAAACCTGGCCATAGAAAGGCAAACTGCCCAGCAAAACCCCAACCATTGTACTAGCGAAATAGTTACGAGTCTGGTCAATTGGAGTTATGTAATTAGTCAAAAACAGGATGCAAAGTGGGCAAAATCATTGATGTGTATATATCGCAAAGACTGCTGTGAGAGAGCATAATTCTGCAAGTTTTCCATCAAATTTCGTACTTTTGGTTTCATTACCTTGAGAATAAGATTCTCTATCATTCCATAATTTTTTTTTTAAATTCTTCAACCCTGATAGCAAGTTTGAGATCAGGGGTCTCGACCTTGAAAGGGTTAATCATGTCTCCAGGACACTCCTATATATAACACTTAACATCCACTTTGAATCCATCATCACAAAAAATAAAAGTACTGTTGAAGTGTGAGCAATTATGGAAGAATTCAGGGAAACTCATTACTCGGACTTGAGTCCTGGAGCTGGTAAGTACAGTGCCTGTGCTCTATCACTCTTACCTTTGGCAAGTGATAGAGTGAGTGATAATGAAAGTGTTTCTTCTTTCTCAGGACACCCTACATCGGTTGGAGACAGCCGGTATTTTAAAAATAAAGGACAATGGAAAAAACTGACAAGCGGGAATAAAAACACTGGTAGACACTGCACCAGTGTCTTTATCCCCACTTATCAGCTATTGCCATGATCCAGTACCTAACTGAATCTAACCTTGAGTGAAATATATTACAAGAATCCTCTTTTACCTGTGTCTTTATTGCCAGCTGTATGGTAAAACCATTACTGAATGAGTTAGGGGTAAGACAGAAAGTAGGATTGCAGAGGAACAAGGTAAATATTTAGGAAGGGTAGGGGATGAGTAGAGCAAGTGTGGAGCATATATGAAAACAATACTATTGGTCATGTTTATGGATTTAATAAAGGCACATGATAAAGTGGATAGGGGAGCAATGTGGCAGATGTTGCAAATGTAAGGAATAGGCAGTAAGTTATAAAAAAACAAGAGAGTTTATATGTGGATAGTGAGGCTCATGTTATGTAGGAGAAAGGGAGGATCTATTTGCAAATAAAAGTAGGCCTTAGATAGGAATGCGTCATAGAATTACGGATTTAACAAAGTCTGTAAAATTCAGAATTGTTCGTTATTGTTAGCACCATAGAAAAACAATTACATCATTAGGATTTAACAGCTTTACTGGACACCCTCTCCCCCTATTGGTCTATTAAACTGAGCTTTCCTTGTTCTGTATATGTATATACAGTGGGACCTCTACTTACAAGTTTAATACGTTCCATGACCTTGCTCGCATCTGGATTTGCTATTTTGCAGAGTCAATTTTCCTCATTTAAATTAACTGAAATCGAATTAATCCATTCCAGTGGAAGTCCAGGCATGACAAATTACTTCAATAATTTCCCTAATATCAACTCTACGGCTTATTTATCTATCACAGTTCATCTAATATGACATAATAAACAATATTAATAACATAGAAACAGAATATACATACTAGAATTAATAAAATACATGTCATCATGTATGTGGCTAGTGGCGGTGACAGCGGCCATTGTTGTTTTACCAGGGTACAACAAGGTTGTTTTAAAGGTACAAGGTCTGCCACTGCTGTTTCATGTTGTCTGCCACTGCTGCTTCATGTTGTCTGCCACTGCTACCTCATGATGTCTGCTACCACTTTTGCTAGCTTGTTGAAGAGCTTTCCAATATGTGAAGGTTGAGGGGCAGTACCAATCGGACCAAAGAATCACCAAAGAATCGAACATTTCTGCTGCTTTGAGCTCAATTTCAAGGTACTTTTTGTCTTGAAACCAATTAAAATCATATCTATTTCTATAGCATATCTTCCATTCTCTCCATGGGGAAGTGGAACAGAATTCTTCCTCCATAAGCCATGTGTGTCGTAAGAGGCGACTAAAATGCCGGGAGCAAGGGGCTAGTAACCCCTTCTCCTGTATATACAGTGGACCCCAGGTTAACAATATTTTTTCACTCCATAAGTATGTTCAGGTGCCAGTACTGACCGAATTTGTTCCCATAAGGAATATTGTGAAGTAGATTAGTCCATTTCAGACCCCCAAACATACACGTACAAACGCACTTACATAAATACACTTACATAATTGGTCGTATTCGGAGGTGATCGTTATGCGGGGGTCCACTGTATTACTAAATTTAAAAGGAGAAACTTTCGCTTTTCCTTTTGGGCCATCCCACCTCAGTGGGATACGGCTGGTATGTTGAAAGAAAGATCTTCCATTCTATCAAATGAGACCATAAAACCGAGAATACAACCATAAAAACCATACAAAAATATACCACTATGGGGAGGCTAATGGCTGAGAAGTGAACTCCGTTATTTATGGTCCGATTTCTTTCACTTTTGGTGTACGTTAAGAAGCAGCTTCCCATCATACATTGCCCAAGTTTCAATAAGATAGCCCAACAAACAACTGAGATCAAATTCATTAGATCAAGAGCAAGAGTCCCTCACCAGCGTCAAGGAACCTCCCTTGAGGCCCGCTCGCATCTGGAAATTTCGCTCGCATTTGGAAACAAAAAATCGACTGAGCGACTGCTCATACACAAATAACCCGCACATAAAAGAGAGAAGCTTACAATGATGTTTCGGTCCGACTTGGACCATTTACAAAGTCACTGCTCATATCTGGAAAAACTCGCAAGTGGATGCACTCGTAAGTAGAGATTCCACTGTATATTGTATGTATACAGTAGATACATACATAAACACTATTTTTTGGATATTAAAAAATAAGAAAATATTTAATTTTGATAATCCAGAAAACAAACTTCCCAATGATTTCCCCCCCCCCCCATTAATAAGTTGTAACTGCTTGCAGTCTTTATGGATTTAATAATATAGATGCCATAAGAAATAAATAACTTAAACTCTTTCAGAGTTGCAACCCCTGGTCTCAAATTTGCTCTCAGGGTTGCAAAATTTTCATAAAAAAAAATAAAATAAAATTATTTTTTCTTATTAAATGATAATCTATTTCAGAAGGTAATGAAACCAAACAGTACAAAATTTGATGGAAAACTTACGGAATTACGCTCTCACAAAGTTAGCAGTTTTGATGATATTTATGCATCGGTGTTTTTGTCCATTTTGTGCCCTATTTTTGGCCAATTCCACTGTTCCGGTCAACCAAACTCATAGCTGTTTCACTAGTATTTCTTCTGTTTTATCGAGTGAGTACTAGAAACAGCCCATTTGCCTATTTCAACTACCCAAATGATCAGAAATTGGTAATTTCGCCAATTACACACAAAATTCACAAATTGCCAATTTAAAAACAGAGTCCAGAATAAACATTGTAGACATTCCTGGCACTAAAAACATTTATTCTGTTCCTTAGTCACATCTCCAGGCCATTCTTATATTATTACACTTGCTTTCCATTTTGAATTTTTATTCACACATAAAACAGATTTGCTGTTATGCAGACTACTGCATTATTGTAATAATTGTATAAATAATGTCGTTTAGGTAAGACACATATGCAACAGTTAGGTATCTTTATTTCGAAACGTTTCGCCTACACAGTAGGCTTCTTCAGTCGAGTACAGCAAAGTTGATAGAAGCAGAAGAGACTTGAAGACGATGTAATCAGTCCATCACCCTTAAAGTTTTGAGGTGGTCAGTCCCTCAGTCTGGAGAAGAGTATTGTTCCATTGTCTGGAATAATATGGAGTTGAAGTGATAGGATGGAGCCTTATATGGCGCTATATAAGGCTCCATCCTATCACTTCAACTCCATATTATTCCAGACAATGGAACAATACTCTTCTCCAGACTGAGGGACTGACCACCTCAAAACTTTAAGGGTGATGGACTGATTACATCGTCTTCAAGTCTCTTCTGCTTCTATCAACTTTGTTGTACTCGACTGAAGAAGCCTACTGTGTAGGAGAAACGTTTCGAAATAAAGATACCTAACTGTTGCATATGTGTCTTACCTAAACAACCTGTCGGTATTTTATACCATTTTATTGTTCATAAATAATGTCAGTGCATTCCTAAATGTGCATTAGACTGGCCAGTTGGACACATATTGGACAAGTGACATCATTTGTGTACTCTGGAATACAGGCAAAAACTGAACATTTCTACTAATTTGAGCTCAATTTCAAGCTACTTTCAGTCCTGAAACTAATCAAAATCATTTCTATTTCTGTAATATATCTTCCATTCTATCAAATGAGACCAAAACATCAAGAATACAACCATAAAAAACATATGAAAATACACCACAAATTCCCAGTCTTAAACCAAAAACATGGTTGCAGTTTTCTATTATGCACTACATGCTGTGGTGCACACTTACCACACACACTCATTCTCTCATATCTAGGCCCACATTTATCGCTTACAGCTTATCTGAGTGAGCTGAGTAGTACTACGGGACCAATCCTGAAAGAGTTAAAATCACTACATTTCAATGTGCCCGAGTGATGAATGAGTCAACAATGAATCAAGCTAATACCTGATGTCAAAATCAATAATATTAAGCTATAACTGTTTTAAAACCACCTTTCAAGCAGATGAGTGAAAAAAAATCAAAATAGATTATTAAATAAGATTCAAATTCATAATATTAAAGAGTCAAGATGACAGTAAACATAATCAGCTCCTTGGAATATTCAACCCAATTATTTTTCCTTACTAAATCCCTGGAGGCTGGCTAATTGCATCATTTAAAGCAACAAAAACAACATAACACGTTCGATAATTTAGAAAGTTAAATTATTTTGAGTAATCAATTAAATATGAAAGTAATGAGAATATGAAAGTAATCAGAATATGTTAGTAATCAAAATATGTTCTATCCAAATAACAATATCATATATCACTTAAGAATATCTTAAATACTTTTTAAATTCAACTTTTTGATTGATATAAAAGATGTCTAGAGGGACTTCACTGCACAATTTAATTTATCATAGTTATTGAAACCTAAGGTGTGGCAAAAAGCAAACTGATCTTGTGCAGTCATTTCCTTTTTTCCAAATTTTTATACTACATTCTCCATTTTAATACCATTCACTGAAAATCATACATATACCTGGTTTATTCCATTCATCATGTGTACTATAGAGTGGATAGTGACAAAAATTCGCATGTGGGAATAATTCCTAAGTACTATACATACAGTACTAGAATAAAATACTGTATGTGCCAAATAAAATTTTGAGACCCTCATAAAAGTTCCCAGTATGATATTACTGCATAAAGAATGTTGTAATTCATTAAAAGACTACAATGGCCATCAAGATATGATGTACCTGATTTTGTGATGTTGTGATGGACTTATGGAGAGGCAAAGGTTGAGTCCGTTGGGACATATCTACATTGGACAGCCCAGGAGTTCCATGTCCTAATGACAGTGAGGATAGACTGGGATCCACATGCAGAAGAGCAATACTTCCACCCACACCTATACTTGAAGGTACAAGAATGTGCGACGTAGGCGTAACAAGCTGGGAAGGGGAAATGTGTGTTTCTTGATCAGTGTTCGTATTTGCAATCTGTTCTGAACTTCCCTCTTGCACTGTATTGTTGCCAATTGCTTCATTCTTAATTAATCTAGCTCTTAAATTACGAGTCATAATTTGTGACTCCTCACCATTTACACCCTCTTCATCTTTTCGCCTACGTCGTGCTTTCATTCTAAGAGCAATATTTTGTCGCCTTACAGCACGCTGTTCTGGAGTTTCACTTGCTCTTCTTTTCCTCATTCGCTCTGCTGCCTTCAAGCGACGTATAGCCTTTTGTTCATCACTTTCGGTGGCGCGCCTTAATCTCATGCGGTCTGCAGCTTTTTGCCTATCAATCAAACGCTCCTCCGGAGACATAGAGGCTCGACGATTCCTTGCTCGAATAGCAGCTTCCTGTCTTCTTTTTAACTTCTGAACCTCATCCTCACTTGATCTTTTACGTCTCATTCTTTCTGCTTCTCTGATCCGTCGTAACCTCTTCTGTTCCTCTGTTTCTCCAGCTCGTTTTTCTCTCATGCGTAAAGCAATTCTTATTCGGCGCTCAGCTTGGGCTTCATCTGACAGCCTGGGGCGACGGCGCTTTGGGGTTGACGGTTCGGACTGCAGGCTATTTGTTTCATCAACAGCTGCTGGCTGCAGATCAACCACTTGCTCAGATTCTGTGTCTGGTTGAGAAGGATTCTTGTTCATTGCCTGGAGCGAAGCATTTACCTGAATGTTCATCATCAGCAGTTCTGTGGGGTAAATAAGACAAAAACACACATATTGTGATAAACATTGAAGTACATATATCAAATGAAAAGAATAAAAAATTACAATGGTGATTTCAAATGAGTTATACAAGTATGAAAATTTAGGAAAGGAAAATTTAATCAAAATAGATACTGAGGGACATTTAGTAAACTTAGACATTATACAAATCAAGATAGCCCGAATTCATGTCAGAATCATAAAGTGGCATTTTTTAATCCAAGAACCACCATAAACTATCATCACTTCTATTAACAAGTAAGAGGGAGTTAATTTATTTGCATTCAGGCTTCAAAGTTGGATTGTAATTGTAATTACTGCAGTCAACACTAGTAAGTTTATGAGATTAACCGTAGTAGACAACATTTTGAACGGTGAGCTTATAACCTTTTACTTTAATAAGTGGGAACAGTATGTGTGATATACAAATATATCTGTGAACTGTGTGATAAGGAAAGTATTGGAAAATTAGGCACAGATAAAGATGAATGTCACACATGATGCACTGTAAATTTAAATTTCTATATGTAGGAATAGTAATTAGTTGGAGAGTCACACAAGAACACTGCTGGCACTGGTTTTAATGCAAAGGCAGAAGATGGCTGAAATACTAAAATTACCTGCAATATCACCAGCAGTGTAGTTGTATTCAATTACTTCTTGGTCATTACCAGTTTTGTGTTGAGGATGTGTGACAACTGCCTGGAGTGCTTGACGGACAAGATCTCTTTGTGGCCCAATAGTTTGTTGGGATCCATCACCTCCCTGCCCAGCTGATATTTTCATCTCGTCCAAGCGTTCATTTTTCTCTTTCTTAACATTTGCCTGATGTACTCCACAAGCAGATGACATAATAGGAGTCATAACGCACTCTGATGGTTGTATGGAGCTCTGTGAACAAACTGATGTAACTATGGCTGGGTTTACACCTGGCAAAGATACTCCTGGCATAGTTGTCAGATTTGCAGTAGAACTCTGTGCTGACAAATTAGACTGTGAATGTACTAATGTAGTGGTCTGGGAATTATGGTGTAGAGATGAAACACCCCCATCCCCTCCTACAGAGGATACCAACATGGCAGATGGACCCTGGACGTTTAAAACCGAATCTGGTACACGGAAATATGGAGAGCCTCTGTCAGCCTGATGTGCTGACATGTGTGTCCCAACTGGATTACTGCTCATACCTTGACTCACAGTTGCTTGAATGTGAGACAGTGACTTGTGGTGAGAAGAGGTATGAGGTGTCAACTCAAGAGGAACTGCCTTTTCTGCCCCTGCTGCAGAATGTGCAGACAAATCTTGTGGGATGCTTTTGGAAAAGTGGGATGAAAGGTTTGTGTGACCATGACGAGATAGCAATAATGGTCCATCATGATCTAAACCCTTCACTACTGATTGGTGAGATGCATGTATACCCACTCTGTAGGTAGGGATGTGACCACACAGCCCAATCTTGTGAGAAGGTAAGTGAGACTGAGCCAGGTGTTGTGATCCACCAGATCCAGATAATGCCAGAGAGGACAAAGTAGTTGCTGATGATGTAGGAGCCAATGAGGATTTGTGAGCTGCAATGTGTGGAGTGATGTGTTGCGTCTCTTTACTGGTCTCAGCTCCTGTATACATCTTCATAGAAAAAACGCACTCATCTCTCCTGAAACCAAAGAAGTAATGACATTATATTTGAACCTCAAACCATCCATAATAGTAAAAAATTGGAAAATGAAGTATTGTACATGTTCAGTATTAATATCAAACAGTATTATATATCCATCATCTTTCTTTAAGCATTGTAATACAGTAATATCTCTCTGAATAAATTATACAACATCATGTTTGGATTAGAGAAAATTCATATTATAATAATTTAAATCATGGAAAACACTAAGCTTGAAAGGGTAATTCAATATTGCACACCATAGGCAGAAAAGATGAATATGGTACAGTCAGATTTGAGAAATGCTGAAAAAGCTGTTTACAGAATTAGAACAAACTTAGAAAATGCAGGCATGATGTGGTGCCAACACCTATAAAAACCTGTGCATCAGATCTAAAAGTTCCAAAGATGAGTTACAAAATGCATCCCAGAACTTAAAAAAATGAGTTATAATGAAAGGTTGAAAATACAGTGGTACCTTAACTTACGAGTGCCCCAACTTAAGAGTTTTCCGAGTTATGAGCCATCACTTGATTTTTTGCTGAGTTGCAAGCCAAAATCCAAGTTACGAGCGAGCTTCAGATATGCCACCACTAGTTGGCGCAGCGAACGCCACAACATCCGCCCAGCATCCCAGCGTTTTGTGCAATTATTTTGCCAAATTTTTTTTTTCTAACCATGGGTCCTAAGTAAGTGCAAAGGACAGTGCTGAGAAGAGGATGATGATGTCCAATGAATTAACCCTTTGAGGGTCGGTCCCGTACATGTACTACTTAACCCGTAAACGGTCCAAGCAGATCTACATTCATATGTGTAGTGCTCCAAAAGTAGATCTACTTTTTTTTTACATATTTTCAAATATAAAAAAAAAAAAACGTAGATCAAAGTTTTTTTACACGTTTTCAAATGTAAAAAAAAAAAGATCTACTTTTTTTACATACTTTCAAATGTTGAAAAAACGTATATATACGTTTGGACCGTTTACGAGTTAACAGCCTGTGTCGGTCCCGTACTTATACGTCAAAATTCTAGCGCCTTCAAATCTGATGGAAGAAAGCTGGTAGGCCTACATATGAAAGAATGGGTCTCAATGTTCAGTGTGCGCAGTATAAAAAAAATCTTGCAGCACGCAGTGCATGAAAAAAAAAAAACTTCGATCGTGTTTTTGGTTTAAAACAGCGAATTTGCAGTGTATTTTCGTGTGGTATTTATGGGTGTATTCTCATTTTCTTAGTCTCATTTGACAGAATGGAAGATATATTACAGAAATAGACATGACTTGGATTGGTTTCACAATAAAAAGTACCTTGAAATTGAGCTCAAAGTAGTGGAAATGTTCAATTTTTGCCAATGTTCAAGAGTAAACAAATCACACCACGCACCCAATACACGTCAGCTGGTGAGTCTAATATTCTTTCACAAGTGCGCTGATATTATTTATACCATATTTACAATAATGCAGTAGTCTGCATAGCAGTAAATCTTCTATTTTTTTGTGAGAATAAAAATTCAGAATGGAAAGCAAGAGTAATATAGGAGGGGCCTGGAGACTTGACTAATGAACAGAGAAAATGTTATTTTAGTGCCAGGAATGTCTGTCTTGTTTATTCTGGATCCTATTTTGAAATTGGCATCTTTTGAAATTTATGTGAAATTGGCCAAATTGCCAATTTCTGACCACTTTATTGGGTAATTGATATCGGCAAATGAGCAGTTTCTTGTACTCAATCGATAGAACAAATGGAGTTCTAGTGAAACAGTTATGATTTTAGTTGATTGGAACAATGGAACTGGCCGAAAATAGGGCCCAAAGTGGGCGAAAGCGCTGATGCATAAATATCGCCGATATCACTAACTTCATGAGAGCGTAATTTCACAAGTTTTCCATCAAATTTCGTACTTTTAGTGTCATTACCATTGGAAAAAGATTCTCTATCATTTCAGAAGAAAAATAATTTTTTTTTTGTTTTGAAAAACTTTCAACCCTGAGAGTGAAACCCCAAATCCTGAGGTGTCTCCTGGTGTCACAAAATATTTAAAAAAAAAAATATTTTTTCTTATGAAATGATAGAAAATCTTTTCCCGATGGTAATGACACCAAAAGAACGAAATTTTATGGAAAACTTGCGGAATTACGCTCTCATGAAGTTAGAAATCTCGTCAATATTTACGAATCGGAGATTTCGCCCACTTTGAGCCCTATTTTTGACTAATTCCATTGCTCCAGTTGACCAAACTCATAACTATTTCTTTAGAACTCCATTTGTTCTATCGATTGAGTACAAGAAACAGCCCATTTACCAATTTCAACTACCCAATAAAGTGGTCAGAAATTGGCAATTTGGCCAATTTCACGAAAATTAAAAAATATGCCAATTTCAAAATAGGGTCGAGAATGAGCAGTGCAGACATTCCTGGCTCTAAAATAACATTTTCTTTGTTCATCAGTCACGTCTCCAGGCCCCTCTGGTATTACTCTTGCTTTCCATTTTGAATTTTTATTCAAACAAAAAATAGAAGATTTACTGTTATGCAGACTAATGCAATATTGTAATAATTGTATAAATAACATCAACCCATTCATGACTGCGTATCAGAATGGCTAGCTGGACATTTATTGGACAATGACATCGGCAAAAATCAAACATTTCCCCTACTTTGAGCTCCATTTCAAGGTCCTTTTCCTAGTAAAACCAATCAAAATCACCTCTATTTCTATAATATGTTTTCCCTTCTATCAAATGTGACTACAAAAACGAGAATATAACCATAAAAACTATACGAAAATACACCTCAAAGTCAGCATTTTAATCCAAAAACACGGTCGGAGTTTTTTTTTTCTCATTATGTACTGCGTGCTGCAGGATATTTTTTATATGGTGCACACTGACCACACAGACCCATTCTCTCACATGTGAGCCTACCAGCTTTCTCCTGCTTGATTTGAAGCCGCTAGAATTTTTGAGTATATATCCATCAAACACGGTGGCTCAAAAGACGTATACATATGACCGAAACAGTCAAAGGGTTAAGGATTGGGGGTCTCGACCCTCAAAAGGTTAAAGCATTAAATCATAGAAAAATACGAGAAAATCGCTTCTGTTTCAGTGTTTTCCTTATGAAACTAGTGGTCTACTGTAGTGAACCTCACAAACACTCCATTTTCTCTCATAACAAGACCTCAGAAGGGCAAGAATGGGAAGATATGGTCAGAGTGATAATTATTTTTACCTCGGGGGTGGCCACCACCACTCGTCACATTATAATATATTTTATTCATTCTCGAGTATATATCATGTTTCTATGTTATTTATATTGTTTATTATGTCATATTAGAGCAAATGTGATAGATAAATAAGCAATAGAGTTGATATTAGCATTATACGTATTGAAGTATTTTCTCCTGCCTCCCAAGAGCCAGGAATTCTGCTGGAATGGATTAATGGCATTTCATTTAATTTCGATGAGGAAAATTGATTTGATATATGAGCAAACTGAGTTACAAGCTCAGTCACAGAACAAATTAAACTTGTAAGTCAAGGTACCATTGTAATAGACACCAAACCTGGCTGATAAAAGAAAGACATGATGATAATATACTATATAAAAGGATATAAAAGAACTGATAAGTAAGTTTTGAGTATCATTTACCTAACTACATAGTACAGTCATAATTCACAGGTGTCCATCATCCACAAAGCAGACACAAACCATAACCAACAAACCGGGAGACTGAACAATGAACATGAGCAGATAGACAAGTAACAAACCACCAGACAGCAAAGGAGTGATGCACCTCCAACCAATGATTCAAATGGGGCCAATAGCAAACCTTCCATTTTACCTCTACCCACCCAGCAAGGTATTCCCTTGCTGCAGTTCTAGGAGCAGGATCAACTTACAAGTGAGCAGAAACTAGAGTAAACTGTAAGAGTATCCATGTATGGCAAATGCTTAAAGCATTACTTAGTAACCCTCTGCAAGCTGGGTCAAGGCATCAACAAAGACTAATCTCCATCACCATGGAAAAGAAAGGAAATGACTTCAGATGGGGTCATCCCTTTGATATACCTTTGAAATACCTTTGGTAAGTTTCAAGTGTTTCTGCTCCTGGAGCCCAGCCCTAAGGCTTATTTGGTGCTTGCCTGATCAACTAGGCTGTTGCTGCTGGTGGCCCACTGGCCCACATAGCCATCATGACCTATTTGTTCTGGCACTTGGTGGAGATACTTATCGAGTTACTTCTTGAACACCTCTACACCTGTCCCAGCAGTTTCTGATATTTTCTAGAACTATGCTGATACAATGTTCTCTTATTGTGCAGTGCACAAATTTGGGACTAAGCCCTCAAATACTTTCCACATATGTATTATCATACATTTCTCTCTCTCCTCCTCCTTCCCATCTTGTATATATTTAGAACTTTGAGGCATTCCCAGCAATATAAATGCTTTATTGATTCAATGTAGGCCATATATGATCTCTGTATCTGTTTCAGCTCTATCTCTCTCTAGCCCTCAACACTGAACAATACCCTAAACGAGAGAGCAAAAGCAATTTGAATAGTGTCACCATTGGCACTATTTGCCTCCACATCATTTTCCTAGCTATAGCAACATTTGCCTTATTGTGTTCTTTGAGAGAGTTCAGTTGATATAATTACTCCAAGACCTTTCACATGTTCTTTTTGTGCTAAGTGATGATCCTCTTGGATATTGTATACAGTGTCCCATTTGAGTTCTTCATTCTTTCTACATCTAAGCAGCTGGAGCTTATCGCCATTGAACATCATGTTATTCTCCAAAGGCCACTGGAAAACCCTGCTTATATCTTTCTGCAAGGTGATTTTTCATGCTTACTTTGATGACACAAAACTAACAAGTGTTTTTATCTATATCTACTATGAAGATATGAAACAGAAGGGGAAATTCAGAAAATTCTTAAACATTCCAGAAAGTAACCACTCTTATTCAGATTACTGAACTACTATTTTATAGTCATGAGAAGTGCAAAACCTGTAAGGATGAGATAAACTAGATGGCAGAGAGGAAGTGGCCAAGGAAGGTGAGGTACAAGTGATGTAGCACAAATAAAGGCAGTGTCTGCATTGAGGGCAGGACTGTTAGAGGAGCCTTGTATTACAAAAGCAGTAGCAGTGGTGGCATCAGCAATGGCGATAGCATCAACTATGGTGCCAACAGCAAAGGCAACATCAGCGGCAGTAGCATCAATGCTGTGTCAGTAGTGGCAGTGACATTTTCACAGCCAGTGCTGGCAGCAACTTTGGTGGCAATGACTCAGTAATGGTGGCAGTGTTGCTGATATCTGCATTGGCGGCTTCAATGGCAAAGATAGTGTCAACAGTGACATCAGCATCAACAGCAAAAGTTGAGGTCTATTTGTCACAGTTCAGACCAAGTCACATGCTATTAGCTAGAGCAAATTATGATGAATGAGGAAATGGCCCTGCTATTAATGCCCACAAAAACAAAGAGAAAACCAGGGTTATTTAGAAATAAACCAAGGAAAGTAGACTCAGATTCCTCATACCAAGTGCCCTTCATCACCACACTAAGGAACCCTCTTGTCTTATTTGGAAATTTTTGAAGATTTTTCTGAACTGAAATATTTAATTACAAAGGTATTACAATTAAAATCTGAAAGTGACCGTCTAAATTTCGAGGAGTACTGAATACAGCAGCTACTACAGATGAAAATAAGAGAGATATTACTATATTTTGTAATCTATCATTAAACAGTATATTTAATAGTTTATATTACATTTAAATTACTGTACAGTACTGCATAACCTATGTAGAAGAACACGTTTTTCATTAAAATGTTAAATGAAAGTAATTTTTAATTTCTATAATTTTAATTTTGCAAGATATTGATAAGAAGAATACCATAAGATTCTGTATGTGTAATTACCTTAGTACTGTACTGCAGTAACAGGAGAAAAGCTATGCTAGTGGTGTCCAATCTTCTTTAATTTGTTTGTCATACATAGTTTTTCAATTTCCAGTGGCTGAGGCCCACACTATCTTTTCTTGAAGTCCATTCCAGCCATCCATCACTCTGCATGAAAAAAAAAGTACTGTACATTTACTTTCAACTGTATTGTTTTTCTTTGGCTTTTTTTTCATCACATCAAGTTGAAGCTTTTGGTTCATCTTGTTGCTGGTACCTAACAATCTTTTATATTTAACCCTTTCAGGGTTTCGGCCGTACTAGTACGGCTTACGCACCAGGGTCCTTGACGTACTAGTACTCGTAAATTCTAGCGCCTTCAAATCTAGTGAGAGAAAGCTGGTAGGCCTACATATAAAAAAATGGGTCTATGTGGTCAGTGTGCGCAGTATAAAAAAATCCTGCAGCACACAGTGCATAATGAAAAAAAAAAAAACTTTGACCGTGTTTTTGGATTAAAACAGTGACTTTGCACTGTATTTTTTTATGGTATTTATTGTTGTATTCTAGTTTTCCTGGTCTCATTGTATAGAATGGAAGACATATTACAGAAATTGAGATGATTTTGACTGGTTTTACAATGAAAAATACCTTGAAATTGAGCTCAAAGTAGCAGAAATGTTCGATTTTTACCAAAGTTCAAAAGTACACAAATCATGCTAAGCGTCCAATACACGTCAACTGGCGAGTCTAATGTTCTTTCACAACTGCGCTGATATTATTTATACCATTTCTACACTAATGCAGTAGTCTGCATAACAGTATTATTATTATTATAATCAAGGGGGAAGCACTAAACCCGGAGGATTATACAGCACCTGGGGGGGGGATGTGGAAGGCATTCAGGCTTAATTCGGGGAACTGGAGCACAGATCCAATTCCCTAAATCAAGAGCCCCTCACCAACATCAAGGAACCTTCCTTGAGGGGTGCATAACAGTAAATCTTCTATTTTTTGTGAGAATAAAAATTCCAAATGGAAAGCAAAAGAATGTAAGAGGGGCATGGGGATGTGACTAAGGAACAGAGGAAATGTTATTTTAGTGCCAGGAATGTCTTTCTTGTTTATTCTGGACCCTATTTGGAAATTGGCATCTTCTGAAATTTGTGTGAAATTGGCAAAATTGCTAAATTCTGACTACTGTATTGGATAGTTGAAATCGGTAAATTGGTGGTTTCTTGTACTCATTCGATAGAAAAAATGGAGCTCTAGCAAAATAGTTATGATTTTTGTCGACTAGTACATTGGAATTGGCCGAAAATAGGGCTCAAAGTGGGCAAAATCGCCGGTGTAAACATCGTCGAGACCGCAAACTTCACAAGAGCATAATTCCGTAAGTTTTCCATCAAATTTCATACTTTTGGTGTCATTATGATCGGGAAAAAATTCTCTATCTTTTCATAAGAATTTTTTTTTTTTCTTTTTTAAATTTGGGGGACCCTGAGAACAAGCCTCTGAGAGGGCCTGTGGACCCTGAAAGGGTTAATTCTTCATACTCCATTATAAATCTGTATGCTTTTATCATGCCTTCTTTCCTCCAGTCTTGTAATTCCCTATTTGAATTTGCAAATAAGAGAGCTCTAGCTCTCAGGTTCACATTTTAACTTTCAATTTACTTATTACTTCCATCATATGAAGCCAATTTCTGTGTCACTGTTTAACTCAACTTCACCTCTTTGCTGATCTTATGTTGAAAAAGTGCTTTCTTATTTCTCTTTACTCACATGTGCAGTTTCCATCTGTGTCCCTTTGGTCTGGATAATCCCCTGGAAAATATTCTGTCCTTGTCTCTGTCTGTATCCCAAGTATTTTGTATGTTGTGATAATATTTTCACTTCTACACAGATAACCCGCACTTAGGAGAGGGAAAGTAATGACAACGGCTCGGTCTGATTTGGACCATTGACAAGTCACACCGAAGTGAGAAGGTAAGAGGGCCAGAATATACAGGAGGGTCCCATTTATACAGCAGGTTAAGTTCTGGGCTATTACTGTTGAGTGAAAAACACTGTAAAGTGAAACATAGCCTTTTTTCTCTTTCAAATGCATATAAAAGCCTGATAATATTTTTATGATATCATATATTAAGTGAGCAATAGAGCTAGGCCTAAAAAATGCATATACATATATTACTTACTGTAATATATTTTTGTCTTGAGCTTATAGGGAATGGCGAATATATTTACTGTAGGAAGTCTAAAGAATGGGTATAATTGAAAATCGCTGTACCAAAGAGCTGTAAAGCAGGGCCCTCCTGTATACAAGAGGAGACTGGGAAAGAAGTGGAAGATAATGGTGGTGAAAGTAGTAGTAGTAGTAGTGGTATTGGAAGGCACAGAATAGTGGCAGAATAATAAAATAATTAAGCACTAAACAAACAGTGGCAGTAGCAGTAGTAGTGGTAGTAAAGAACATAAGAACATAAGAACGAAGGAACACTGCAGAAGGCCTACTGGCCCATGCGAGGCAGGTCCAAGTCTCCTACCGGCTTAAGCCAATGCACCCAACCTAGTCAGGTCAGGTCACATTGACTTAAGGGAGGAACACAGCAACCGACCTGGTAGCACAAGCTATCAGGTCCAACTCACACACACCCACATCCACTCATGTATTTATCCAACCTAGTTTTAAAGCTATTCAACGTTCTGGCCTCTGTAACTGTATTCGGGAGTTTGTTCCACTCATCCACAACTCTATTACCAAACCAGTACTTTCCTATATCCTTCCTGAATCTGAATTTTTCCAACTTAAAACCATTGCTGCAAGTCCTGTCTAGGCTAGATATTTTCAGCACACTATTTACATCCCCTTTATTTATTCCTGTCTTCCATTTGTACACCTCAATCATATCCGCCCTAATTCTACGTCTTTCTAGAGAGTGCAGATTCAGGGCCCTTAGTCTATCCTCATAGGGAAGGTTTCTGATACATGGGATCAACTTTGTCATCCTCCTTTGTACATTTTCCAGAGCATTTATATCCATTCTGTAATACGGTGACCAAAACTGTGCAGCATAATCTAAATGAGGCCTAACCAAGGATGTATAGAGCTGAAGAACAACCTGAGGACTCCTATTATTTATGCTTCTTGATACGAAGCCAAGGATTCTATTAGCTTTATTGCGAACACTTATGCACTGTTGCCTTGGTTTCAGATTACTGCTAATCAGAACTCCTAAATCTTTTTCGCAATCCGTATTATTATTATAATCAAAAAGAAGCACTAAGCCACAAGGTCGCAATCCGTAATATTAATAAAGGTAGCAGCAGTGATAATAAGTGGTGGTAGTAATGATCAGGTAGTAGCAGTACTATTACCTCTCCCTCCATCTCCTGGCCCCTTTCATATATATTCTGGCTGTCATTTCTTCTCACTTCAGTGTAACTTGTCAGTGGTCCAAGTCAAACTTAAGCATCATTACTTCCCCAGTCCTAAGTGTGGGTTATTTGTGTATAGTTCCATCCAGAGTACTGTAACTTTTCATTCATTATATATTTGTTCTGCACATTCTTCCTCTATCCTAACAGCTCAGGCACCAGTCTGAATTTATGCTTTTGAAAATTACTGAATTTCTCTGTTTGGCTAAGTGATTTGTTTAGATTTCTAAAGCCATCTTTAGGTTTCCCATGCCAAAATAGTCTGCTGTTATACTGCAGTATTTTGTTTATGTGCCCTTTGAGAAACAAGTTTAGAGTAACTCTTATTTTTGGCCTTTTATCTTTGATTCTTTGAGCATTTTATTCCTCCTGAATGGTATCTTTACCCAGTGCCCATTATTACTATAGTCACAAAAAATTCCCCAGTTTTACTGCAATGCAGTTCCTGGGATTGAATACCAATAGGCATTTGTTCAACCATGTCTATAACCTGTCCAGTCATTGTAATTACCTTCTCTTTCATTCCAGCCATCTACCACTGTGTAAAAATAACTGCACAGCTATAGTGTACACTTTTTTATTTTGAAGAGTAACTTAAAGCTGTGGCTGCTCATATACCTATTGCAATGTGGTATTAAGTTGGCCTGTTTCTACTCCTATCTTCTAACAATGTCAAAGTTTTTAATAAATTTTTCTATTTTGCTTTATCATATGTTAAGTACAGTATTGGCAGGAACACCATAATGATGCTTAGCTGCATATTCTAGTTGTGATCTAACATACATTACGCTATACAGTGGACCCCCGGTTTTAGGCCGGTGTGGAAATTGGCCAATTCAGAAATTGAGCACTTTTTTCGGCGAAATTCCCCCCCGGATTTTGTGGCTCCACTCGGAAATAGAAGCGTCCACCCAGCCGCCAGATGCACTACCTCATGCGTATCACAGTCTCTCTCTCTCTCTCTCTCTCTCTCTCTCGTCCAGTAAGGGGTACTCCACGCCTTCATCCATTGTTTTTTTGTGCTTTCTTCATTGTTTTTGTGCTTCTTTGTTGTTTATTGATTGTGAAATAAGCCACCATGGGGCCAAAGAAAGTTCAGAGTGCCAGCCCTTTGGTAAAGAAGGCGAGAAACACAATAAAATTTCAAAATACGAAAGTGGTGTACGTGTGGCAGAGCTGGCCAGGATGTATGGGAAATCTACATCAACAATCAGTTCCATTCTGTTGAAAAAAGCAGAAATCAAGGAAGCTGATGTTGTGAAAGGTGTAAATATGCTAACAAAACAGAGGTCTCAGACAATCGAGGATGTGCAGAAGTTATTGTTGGTGTGGATCAACGAGAAACAATTAGTGGGAGATAGTGTTTCGGAGGGGATAATTTGCGAGAAAGCAAGCCAGCTGCATGCAGATCTTGTAAAGAAAATGCAGGGAACGAGTGCTGCTGTTAGTGAATTTAAGGCAAGCAAAGGCTGGTTTGACAGATTCAAGTAGCAAAGTGGCATGCACAGTGTGGTAAGGTATGGCGAGGCTGCAAGTTCTGACAAACGTGCTGCCAAATCATTTGTTCATGAATTCAAGGGGTACGTAGAGGCCGAAGGATTCCTCTCCCAACAAGTGTTCAACTGTGACGAAACAGGCCTCTTTTGGAAGAAAATGCCAAAGAGGACCTACATCACGCAGGAGGAAAAGCCACTGCCAGGACACAAGCCTATGAAGGATAGGCTTACTCTTTTGTTCTGTGGTAATGCTAGTGGGGATTTTAACGGAAGCCTTTACTGGTGTATCACTCTGAAAATCCCAGCGTGTACAAGAAAAATGTCGTCAAGAGTAAATTGTGTGTAGTGTGAAAAGTTAATAAGGTATGGATCACGAGGCTAATTTTCCTTGACTGGGTCCATAAAGTGCTTGGCCCGAGTGTGAAGAAATACCTCCTGGAAAATAATTTGCCACTTAAGTGCCTCCAGGTAATGGACAATGCTCCTGCTCATCCTCCAGACTTGGAAGACCTATTGTTTGAGGAGTGTAATTTCACAATGAAGTTCTTGCCCCCTAATACCACTCCTCTCATCCAGCCCATGGACCAGGTCATTTCAAACTTCAAAAAACTGTACACCAAAGCAATGTTACAGAGGTGCTTTGAAGTGACCTTGGACACTGAATCGACCCTAAGAGTGTTCTGGAGGGATCACTTCAATATCCTCAATTGCATAAGCCTTATAGAAAAGGCTTGGCAGGGCATGACTTCCAGGACTTTGAACTCTGCTTGGAGAAAACTGTGGCCAGAATGTGTCCAAGAGAAAGATTTTGAAGGGTTTGAGGCTGACCCTGAGGATCCTATGCCTATTGTGGAATCTATTGTGGTACTGGGGAAGTCCATGGGGTTGGATGTGAGTGGCCAGGATGTGGAAGAGTTGGTGGAGGACCACATGGAAGAACTAACCACTGAAGAGCTGCAGTACTTTCAACTGGAACAGCAACAGACCACAGCTGAGGATATTGCTTCAGAGGAGGGAGAGGGTTGAGAATGTGCCTTCTTCAGCAATTAAGGACATTTGTGCAAAGTGGAGTGAGTTGCAATGTTTTTTGAAGAAATATCACCCTAACAAAGCTGTTGCAAGCTGTATCTGCAACATGTTCAATGACAATGTCTTGTCCCATTTTAGGTAAATCTTAGAGATGCTAGAAACAGTGACACTTAAGCTGGTCCTAGTGGCAGTAAAAGACAAAGAAGGGAAGTAACCCCAGAGAGGGCTTTGATACCTGAAGGCCTTATGGAGGGGGATTCCCCTTCCAAACAATAAACTCTCCTCCCTCTACCCTCCTAGCCTTCTTCCATATGCCAACAAGAATCTTCAATAAAGGTATGTAATGTTCATTTATTATTAAAGTTAGTGCTTTATATTTATTTCTCATTGTTTTCTGTATATAAAACTGTAGTTATTCCTTAATTTTTTTTTTTTTTTTTTTTAATATTTTTGGGTGTCTGGAATGGATTAATTGGATTTACATTATTCCTCATGGGAAACATTACTTCGGTTTTAGGCCATTTCAGATGTAGGCCAACCTTCTAGAACAGATTAATTACAAAAACTGGGGGTCTACTGATCCATATACGTACTGCATTTTAGTTATAAAATTTAGCAAAAATGCATGTGCTTTTATTTATTTATTTAGGTCAACCACAATGCAGTAAGCCAAATAAGTAATTATTACAGTACATACACATAAGTACAGCCTCTCCTCACTTACCGATGTACTCGTTTACCGACACCTCTGACTTACGACGTTTTATTATCACACTGGCCGATTCCCACCAAGGCAGGGTGGCCCGAAAAAGAAAAACTTTCACCATCATTCACTCCATCACTGTCTTGCCAGAAGGGTGCTTTACACTACAGTTTTTAAACTGCAACATTAACACCCCTCCTTCAGAGTGCAGGCACTGTACTTCCCATCTCCAGGACTCAAGTCCGGCCTGCCGGTTTCCCTGAATCCCTTCATAAATGTTACTTTGCTCACACTCCAACAGCACGTCAAGTATTAAAAACCATTTGTCTCCATTCACTCCTATCAAACACGCTCACGCATGCCTGCTGGAAGTCCAAGCCCCTCGCACACAAAACCTCCTTTACCCCCTCCCTCCAACCTTTCCTAGGCCGACCCCTACCCCGCCTTCCTTCCACTACAGACTGATACACTCTTGAAGTCATTCTGTTTCGCTCCATTCTCTCTACATGTCCGAACCACCTCAACAACCCTTCCTCAGCCCTCTGGACAACAGTTTTGGTAATCCCGCACCTCCTCCTAACTTCCAAACTACGAATTCTCTGCATTATATTCACACCACACATTGCCCTCAGACATGACATCTCCACTGCCTCCAGCCTTCTCCTCGCTGCAACATTCATCACCCACGCTTCACACCCATATAAGAGCGTTGGTAAAACTATACTCTCATACATTCCCCTCTTTGCCTCCAAGGACAAAGTTCTTTGTCTCCACAGACTCCTAAGTGCACCACTCACTCTTTTTCCCTCATCAATTCTATGATTCACCTCATCTTTCATAGACCCATCCGCTGACACGTCCACTCCCAAATATCTGAATACGTTCACCTCCTCCATACTCTCTCCCTCCAATCTGATATCCAATCTTTCATCACCTAATCTTTTTGTTATCCTCATAACCTTACTCTTTCCTGTATTCACCTTTAATTTTCTTCTTTTGCACACCCTACCAAATTCATCCACCAATCTCTGCAACTTCTCTTCAGAATCTCCCAAGAGCACAGTGTCATCAGCAAAGAGCAGCTGTGACAACTCCCACTTTGTGTGTGATTCTTTATCTTTTAACTCCACGCCTCTTGCCAAGACCCTCGCATTTACTTCTCTTACAACCCCATCTATAAATATATTAAACAACCACGGTGACATCACACATCCTTGTCTAAGGCCTACTTTTACTGGGAAAAAATTTCCCTCTTTCCTACATACTCTAACTTGAGCCTCACTATCCTCGTAAAAACTCTTCACTGCTTTCAGTAACCTACCTCCTACACCATACACTTGCAACATCTGCCACATTGCCCCCCTATCCACCCTGTCATACGCCTTTTCCAAATCCATAAATGCCACAAAGACCTCTTTAGCCTTATCCAAATACTGTTCACTTACATGTTTCACTGTAAACACCTGGTCCACACACCCCCTACCTTTCCTAAAGCCTCCTTGTTCATCTGCTATCCTATTCTCCGTCTTACTCTTAATTCTTTCAATTATAACTCTACCATACACTTTACCAGGTATACTCAACAGACTTATCCCCCTATAATTTTTGCACTCTCTTTTATCCCCTTTGCCTTTATACAAAGGAACTATGCATGCTCTCTGCCAATCCCTAGGTACCTTACCCTCTTCCATACATTTATTAAATAATTGCACCAACCACTCCAAAACTATATCCCCACCTGCTTTTAACATTTCTATCTTTATCCCATCAATCCCGGCTGCCTTACCCCCTTTCATTTTACCTACTGCCTCACGAACTTCCCCCACACTCACAACTGGCTCTTCCTCACTCCTACAAGATGTTATTCCTCCTTGCCCTATACACGAAATCACAGCTTCCCTATCTTCATCAACATTTAACAATTCCTCAAAATATTCCCTCCATCTTCCCAATACCTCTAACTCTCCATTTAATAACTCTCCTCTCCTATTTTTAACTGACAAATCCATTTGTTCTCTAGGCTTTCTTAACTTGTTAATCTCACTCCAAAACTTTTTCTTATTTTCAACAAAATTTGTTGATAACATCTCACCCACTCTCTCATTTGCTCTCTTTTTACATTGCTTCACCACTCTCTTAACCTCTCTCTTTTTCTCCATATACTCTTCCCTCCTTGCATCACTTCTACTTTGTAAAAACTTCTCATATGCTAACTTTTTCTCCCTTACTACTCTCTTTACATCATCATTCCACCAATCGCTCCTCTTCCCTCCTGCACCCACTTTCCTGTAACCACAAACTTCTGCTGAACACTCTAACACTACATTTTTAAACCTACCCCATACCTCTTCGACCCCATTGCCTATGCTCTCATTAGCCCATCTATCCTCCAATAGCTGTTTATATCTTACCCTAACTGCCTCCTCTTTTAGTTTATAAACCTTCACCTCTCTCTTCCCTGATGCTTCTATTCTCCTTGTATCCCATCTACCTTTTTCTCTCAGTGTAGCTACAACTAGAAAGTGATCTGATATATCTGTGGCCCCTCTATAAACATGTACATCCTGAAGTCTACTCAACAGTCTTTTATCTACCAATACATAATCCAACAAACTACTGTCATTTCGCCCTACATCATATCTTGTATACTTATTTATCCTCTTTTTCTTAAAATATGTATTACCTATAACTAAACCCCTTTCTATACAAAGTTCAATCAAAGGGCTCCCATTATCATTTACACCTGGCACCCCAAACTTACCTACCACACCCTCTCTAAAAGTTTCTCCTACTTTAGCATTCAGGTCCCCTACCACAATTACTCTCTCACTTGGTTCAAAGGCTCCTATACATTCACTTAACATCTCCCAAAATCTCTCTCTCTCCTCTGCATTCCTCTCTTCTCCAGGTGCATACACGCTTATTATGACCCACTTCTCGCATCCAACCTTTACTTTAATCCACATAATTCTTGAATTTACACATTCATATTCTCTTTTCTCCTTCCATAACTGATCATTTAACATTACTGCTACCCCTTCCTTTGCTCTAACTCTCTCAGATACTCCAGATTTAATCCCATTTATTTCCCCCCACTGAAACTCTCCTACCCCCTTCAGCTTTGTTTCGCTTAGGGCCAGGACATCCAACTTCTTTTCATTCATAACATCAGCAATCATCTGTTTCTTGTCATCCGCACTACATCCACGCACATTTAAGCATCCCAGTTTTATAAAGTTTTTCTTCTTCTCTTTTTTAGTAAATGTCTACAGGAGAAGGGGTTACTAGCCCATTGCTCCCGGCATTTTAGTCGCCTCATACGACACGCATGGCTTACGGAGGAAAGATTCTTTTCCACTTCCCCATGGACAATAGAAGAAATAAAGAAGAACAAGAGCTATTTAGAAAAAGGAGAAAAACCTAGATGTATGTATATATATATATATGCATGTGCGTGTCTGTGAAGTGTGACCAAAGTGTAAGTAGGAGTAGCAAGATATCCCTGTTATCTAGCGTATTTATGAGACAGAAAAAGAAACCAGCAATCCTACCATCATGCAAAACAGTTACAGGTTTTTGTTTCACAGTCATCTGGCAGGACGGTAGTACTTCCCTGGGTGGTTGCTGTCTACCAACCTACTACCTGTATGACTGTATTCTCCATACAAATGGATTAAATTAACTATTTTGAATTTGAATACCCCTCGTGTTTTCCACATTCTGTGGACTTTTAAAGTCTAGTGGGCAATTTTGTCGTGCACAAATTTGTTTTGGGGTAATACCCAAAAAGTCTGCCGACCTCTGATCTACTGTTCGCAATCACACCAAGATTTTCTCTCGTGGACTCTCAACGATGGGCTCTCCCAATAAGTCGTTTTAATAATGGGTTCTCGTAATGATGGATTATGTGTATGGTGATCAGCTTTCTCTATACCTGGCTGTCTCAATGACAATTTGTCTCAGGGATGGGCTCTCTCAATGAGTGATAATCTTAGCAATGGGCTCTCTCACTTATGAGCTGTGTCTCACTGGCAGAGAAGTACTTCTCCTCCTTACTACTAATAGTTTAACTGGTAACACTTACTATGGGTATCTTAAGCATCAAAAACTTCAACAATACAATTAACAAGTATTTATATACTGTACAACATTAATATATTCATAGGGAAGTGCTAAACCTATTAGGGCAATATGTTTAGAGAATAGGAAGTATTCAGTTTGTTCCAAAGAGAGGAATAACTCCAATTCCTAGGATCCAGAACCCCCTCACTAGCTTAAGCACCCCTTATGAAGGGTGATGCATTAGTGGTGTATAAGCCTGTTACTGATGCATCAATGACTCTGATCATATTTTTAGAATATAAATTGCAAAATGAATATCATTACAATAATGCTATACAACAGCAACAAGATGAGGACTCAGACACACACATGCAAAACCTCGGTATCTTCTATTTGAAGACATTTTGCCAATTAGGGACTTTTTCAGTTCAATAAAGTGATGATACACAATATATATTTCTTTCTTTTCTGCAGTGTGCAAAATATAGTTTACATGTAATAAAATAATGTTAAACACAAAAACAAGCCACCAGCATGCAATGCACTTCAAGCAGTGGATTATCTCATCATCTACTGTCTCATACATCATCTCAGTACCGAGCTGAAAGAGCCACTGGTAGGCAAAATGTCTTCAAAGATACCCAGGCATTGCACATGTGTCTAATTCCTTGTAAAATTAAGCCGAGTAATTAAATTTATGCTAACCAGTGTCAGTATGTTTATTCAGGTACATTACACACGTTAAGATTCTTATAACTGTCTAAAATAGTAACATGTGAAAATTACATAGGATTACTCAAAAAAAAAATCGGTGACTATTTCCATTGAAGTCACAATTGCTCATAGGTAAGCACTACACCCATTAGGGTCATATATTACTTGGGGTATTGGGGGGTTGTCAGATCTAACCTTGTGTTCGGGTGCTTCAACTCCTTGGATCAAGAACCCTAAAGCATCATCTAGGAACCTCCACTGAAGTCAGTTCATTGATATCATCAGTAGTTTTCTTTGTCAGGGAAAACATAGCTCGAAACTTAGTCTGTTTAAATTTGATTCAAAGGCAAAAAAAAATATGTAAAATACTGCCCTCCTCTCTCTCATATTATAAAATAGTTGGTATCCCTGGACAACTAATTTGCCATTTTAATTTTCAGACTATAGTTAAATCTGAACCAAGAGTTACCCTCAAAAGGCTTTTCCGCGTACAAATAATACATATAAAAAAGTAAAATTAAAACGCCGGGAATAAATGCCCCCCCCAAAAAAAAAATCGATCACAGGCTCAAATTCAGGTGAAAATTTTAATCAATTGATGGCGGTCTTGATGCAGCAGTGACCAGCGGCAACACTGCCACACGGTGTGTGCGTACATGCGTATTCTCCCCAACACTTAAAGCCTTTTCCTGCTTCTTTCAACTTGATTTCTCCGCCATTTCTACTCGGTCACCTTCCTACGGCGGTACACGTTCTGATCCTGCGTCTGGGTGTCAATTCTTACCTTCTAATTAATAGAAAAAGATGGAAGAAACTGCCCCCACTTGGTGTTTACGATATAAGGTGCGAAACCTGAGTCGCCGGGAAGAGTCGGACAGGTGTATTGTGACAAAAGACTATCATAGTGTATTCTTTATTGTATTAATAAACATTCAAACTCCTTTAACTATCATTATAACCTCACAAGTACTAACATCACATGAAGCTTTTTTACTTGTTTCTTTTATATTTCTTATGTCCTTGTGACATCTGCAGGGAGTCGAGACGGGCAATGATCGGTTCATTCAACTATCACTAAGAAATTATAAATATTTTATCTCCAGCAGGAAAATGTGAAAAAATTACACCTTAAAAATATATTAACCAAAAGTATAGGAGGCATCGGCAATTTGGAAACCACCGGATGAATTGTGAACAAAGATATATAACAAATTATTTCACGGAGAATTCTCAACAGCAACTGCTCTAATGTCACTTCTCAAGTTCAAAATGTGCTATTTCAAATTTTAATAAAAAATAAATATTGAAATTGGTAATTCTTAACATATTTTAAAAATAAATTTTTATTAAACAATTAGTTTTATTTAAATATATATATATATATATATATATATATATATATATATATATATATATATATATATATATATATATATATATATATATATATATATATATATATATATATATATATATATATATATATCTTATATAATACGAGCCCCTTTGGGGAGGGGCAAATGGCAGACCAGAGACCTAGCTTCTCCCTACGAGCCCCGTGAGGGGGGGGGGGAATGTGGCTAGGCCTGGGGACACTTGGTCCCAAAGATGAGGGGGTACTTGTACCTCCTCCCATGGGAGACTTAGGTCTCGAGATACTCCCCAGATAGGGAGCTAAGGCCGGGTCACCACTACTTGGAAAAGACCCGGGCCGGGAGAGTACCGGCGAATAAAAAAAAAAGAGCCTACAAGATTGGAGAATACGCTGGACCTCATCTTAATAATAATATAATATCTTTATTTACAACAAGTACATGTACATGGTATAAAGGCCTAGCTGACAACAATGACATACTACTAAATAGAAAGCCCCTTGTTATTTATTTATTTATTTAGTAATTTAAGCATATGCTCCGCATGTCGGGCAAATTAGGTCAGTGTCCCAGGATGCGACCCACACCAGTCGACTAACACCCAGGTACCCATTTTACTGATGGGGAACATAAACAACAGGTGGAAAGAAACACGCCCAAAGTTTCTACTCTGGCTGGGAATCGAACCGAGGCCCTCGCCGTGTGAAGCCAGAGCGTTAGCCACCAGGCCACCAATCCCCTCAAGGGAGGTTCCTTGACGCTGGTGAGGGGCTCTTGATCTAGGGAATTGGATCTGTGCTCCAGTTCCCTGAATTGAGCGTGAATACCTTCCATCCCTCCCCCTTACATACGCTGTGTAATCCTACGGGTTTAACGCTCCCCAATTATTATAATAATAATAATTTACTAACAATGATGCTCTGATACAAAATGTCATCATATCAAAAACAATATACTCAGATCACAACATAATAAGAGGTCTAGACACGAAGGAACCTTCACCAAATTCAACTTCAGTAACAAAAACATAAGGTGGGAGCAAGTAAACCAAGTCCTAAATGATATTAACTGGGAAGATAGATTAAGCAACACGGATCCTAACCTGTCTTGAACAAATTAACTCTGTGGCACTTGAGGTATGCTCAAGTTATATTCCCTTAAGGAAAAGGAGGAATAAAAAAGGTAAACTAGAAAGAGAAAGGCGCTCCCTATACAGGTGAAGGCAAAGAATAACAGAGCGGCTACAAGAGGCCAGTATATCTGCAATATGTAGGGAGACACTGGTCAGAGAAATAGCAAACATTGAACTAAAGCTAAAGGAATCTTACAGGAGTCAAGAAATGTGAGAGGAACTAAAAGCCATAAATGAAATTGAAAGACACCCAAAGTATTTCTTTTCTTATGCTAAATCAAAGTCGAGAATAACATCCAGTACTGGACCCTTACCTAAAGGGGATGGGACCTACACAGATGACAGCAAGGCAATGAGTGAGCTACTTAAGTCCCAATAGGACTCGGTTTTTAGCGAACCGCTAACCAGACTGAGAGTCGAAGACCTAAATGATTTTTTCATGAGAGAGAATTTGGTAGACACACGTCTATCTGATATTATCCTGACGTCATATGAATCTGAAAAGGCAATAAATGACATGCCCATGCACTCTGCCCCGGGCCCAGACTCATGGAACTCCGTGTACATCAAGAACTGCAAGAAGCCCCTATCACGAGCTTTTACCATCCTATGGAGAGGGAGCATGGACACTGGGGTCGTCCAACAGTTACTAAAAACAACAGACATAGCCCCACTCCACAAAGGGGGCAGTAAAGAACAACAGACCGATAGCGCTAACGTTCCATACCATAAAAAATCTTTGAAAGGGTCCTAAGAAGCAAGATCACCACCCATCTAGATACTCATCACTTACACAACCCAGGGCAACATGGGTTTAGAATAGGTCGCTCCTGTCTGTCCCAACTACTGGACCACTACGACAAGGTCCTGGATGCTCTAGAAGACAAACAGAATGTAGATGTAATATACACAGACTTTACAAAAGCCTTTGACAAATGGGACCATGGTGTAATAACGCACAAAATGCGTGATAAAGGAATAACAGGAAAAGTTGGTAGATGGATCTATAATTTCCTAACAAATAGGACATAGTTAAGTCTGAGGCGGCTACGGTGAAAAGCTCTGTTCCACAAGGCACAATACTCGCTCCCATCTCGCTCCTCATCCTCATATTGGACATAGACAGGGATATAAGCCACAGCACCGTGTCTTCCTTTGCAGATGACACCTGAATTTGCATGACAGTGTCCTCCATCGAAAACATTGCAAGGCTCCATGCGGACATCAACCAACTCTTTAAATGGGCTGCAGAAAACAATGTGAAGTTCAGTGATGAGAAATTTCAATTACTCCGATATGGAAAAAGTGAGGAAATTAAAGCTTCATCGGAGTATAAAATAAATTTTAACCACACAATAGAGTGAAAAACTAACGTAAAAGACCTGGGAGTGATCATGTCACAGGATCTCACCTTCAAGGACCATAACATTGTATCAATTACATCTGCTAGAAAAATGACAGGATGGATAATGAGAACTAGGGATGCCGAGCCCATGATGACACTCTTCAGGTCACTTGTTCTATCTAGGCTGAAATATTGCTGCACACTAACAGCACCTTTCAAGGCAGGTGAAATTGCTGACCTAGAAAATGTACAGAGAACCATCATGGCACACATAACTGCGATAAAACACCTCAATTACTGGGTATGCTTCAAGTTCCTCAACCTGTACGCCCTAGAATGCAGGCGGGAGAGATACATGATTATATACACTTGGAAAATCCTAGAGGGATTAGTACCAAACTTGCACATGAAACTCACTCCCTGTGAAAGCAAAAGACTCGGCAAACGATGCATCCCCCAAATGAAAAGCAGGGGTGCCACTAGCACGATAAGAGACAACACAATAAGTGTCAGGGGTACAAGACTGTTCAACTGCCTCCCAGCGAGGCAGGGTGACCCAGAAAAAGAAATACTTTCACCACTCACACAAAATCACTGTCTTTGCAGAGGCGCCCAGATATGACAGTTTAGATGTCACTCCAAACAGCCATTATCCCAAACCCCCTCCTTTAAATTAATTGCAGGCATTGTACTTCCCACCTCCACACACAAACACACACACACACACACACACACACACACACACACACACACACACACACACACACACACACACACACACTCAACCAAATAACCGCTGCAGCATACGGGCGCCTGGCAAACCTGAGAATAGCGTTCCGATACCTTAATAAGGAATCGTTCAAGACACTGTACACTGTGTATGTTAGGCCCATACTGGAGTATGCAGCACCAGTCTGGAACCCACACCTGGTCAAGCACGTCAAGAAGTTAGAGAAAGTACAAAGGTTTGCAACAAGGCTAGTCCCAGAGCTCAAGGGAATGTCGTACGAGGAAAGGTTAAGGGAAATCGGACTGACGACACTGGAGGACAGAAGGGTCAGGGGAGACATGATAACGACATACAAGATACTGCGGGGAATAGACAAGGTGGACAGAGATAGGATGTTCCAGAGAGGGGACACAGGGACAAGGGGTCACAACTGGAAGCTGAAGACTCAGACGAGTCACAGGGATGTTAGGAAGTATTTCTTCAGTCATAGAGTTGTCAGCAAGTGGAATAGCCTAGCAAGTGAAGTGGTGGAGGCAGGAACCATGCATGGTTTTGGGAGGAGGTATGACAGAGCTCGGGAAGCAGCGAGAGGACCCAGTAGCGATCAGTGAAGAGGCGGGGCCAGGAGCTCGGACTCGACCCCCGCAACCTTAACTAGGTGAGTACAGACACACACACAGACACACACACACACAGACACACACACACACACACACACACACACACACACACACACACACAAACTACAAGAAAGGGGAATACACAGGAATGAGGAACTACCTGAACGGGGTTCAGTGGGACAGAGAACTGGCAGGGAAGCCAGTTAATGAGATGATGGAATATGTAGCAACAAAATGCAAGGAGGCTGAGGAGAGGTTTGTACCCAAGGGTAACAGGAGTAATGAAAAAGCCAGGATGAGCCCATGGTTTACCCAAAGGTGCAGGGAGGCAAAAACCAAGTGTGCTAGGGAATGGAAGAAATACAGAAGGCAAAGGACCCAGGAGAATAAGGAGAACAGTCGTAGAGCCAGAAACGAATATGCACAGATAAGAAGGGAGGCCCAAAGACAATATGAAAATGACATAGCAGCGAAAGCCAAATCTGACCCGAAACTGTTGTACAGCCACATCAGGAGGAAAACAACAGTCAAGGACCAGGTAATCAGGCTAAGGAAGGAAGGAGGAGAGACAACAGGAAATGACCGTGAAGTATGTGAAGAACTCAACAAGAGATTCAAAGAAGTGTTCACAGAGGAGACAGAAGGGACTCCAGAAAGACGGAGAGGTGGGGCACACCACCAAGTGCTGGACACAGTGCACACAACCGAGGAAGAAGTGAAGAGGCTTCTGAGTGAGCTAGATACCTCAAAGGCAATGGGGCCAGATAACATCTCCCCATGGGTATTGAGAGAGGGAGCAGAGGCGCTATGTGTACCCCTAACAACAATATTCAATACATCTATCGAAACAGGGAGATTGCCTGAGGCATGGAAGACAGCAAATGTAGTCCCAATCTTTAAAAAAGGAGACAGACATGAAGCATTAAACTACAGACCAGTGTCACTGACATGTATAGTATGCAAAATCATGGAGAAGATTATCAGGAGAAGAGTGGTGGAACACCTAGAAAGGAATGATCTCATCAACAGCAGCCAGCATGGTTTCAGGGACGGGAAATCCTGTGTCACAAACCTACTGGAGTTCTATGACATGGTGACAGCAGTAAGACAAGAGAGAGAGGGGTGGGTGGATTGCATTTTCTTGGACTGCAAGAAGGCGTTTGACACAGTTCCACACAAGAGATTGGTGCAAAAACTGGAGGACCAAGCAGGGATAACAGGGAAGGCACTACAATGGATCAGGGAATACTTGTCAGGAAGACAGCAGCGAGTCATGGTACGTGGCGAGGTGTCAGAGTGGGCACCTGTGACCAGCGGGGTCCCGCAGGGGTCAGTCCTAGGACCAGTGCTGTTTCTGGTATTTGTGAACGACATGACGGAAGGAATAGACTCTGAGGTGTCCCTGTTTGCAGATGACGTGAAGTTGATGAGAAGAATACACTCGATCGAAGACCAGGCAGAACTACAAAGGGATCTGGACAGGCTGCAGACCTGGTCCAGCAATTGGCTCCTGGAGTTCAATCCCACCAAGTGCAAAGTCATGAAGATTGGGGAAGGGCAAAGAAGGCCGCAGACGGAGTACAGTCTAGGGGGTCAGAGACTACAAACCTCACTCAAGGAAAAAGATCTTGGGGTGAGTATAACACCAGGCACATCTCCTGAAGCGCACATCAACCAAATAACTGCTGCAGCATATGGGCGCCTAGCAAACCTCAGAACAGCATTCCGACATCTTAATAAGGAATCGTTCAGGACCCTGTACACCGTATACGTTAGGCCCATATTGGAGTATGCGGCACCAGTTTGGAACCCACACCTAGCCAAGCACGTAAAGAAACTAGAGAAAGTGCAAAGGTTTGCAACAAGACTAGTCCCAGAGCTAAGAGGTATGTCCTACGAGGAGAGGTTAAGGGAAATCAACCTGACGACACTGGAGGACAGGAGAGATAGGGGGGACATGATAACGACATACAAAATACTGAGAGGAATTGACAAGGTGGACAAAGACAGGATGTTCCAGAGATTGGACACAGTAACAAGGGGACACAGATGGAAGCTGAAGACACAGATGAATCACAGGGATGTTAGGAAGTATTTCTTCAGCCACAGAGTAGTCAGTAAGTGGAATAGTTTGGGAAGCGATGTAGTGGAGGCAGGATCCATACATAGCTTTAAGCAGAGGTATGATAAAGCTCACGGCTCAGGGAGAGTGACCTAGTAGCGATCAGTGAAGAGGCGGGGCCAGGAGCTCGGACTCGACCCCCGCAACCTCAACTAGGTGAGTACAACTAGGTGAGTACACACACACACACACACACACACACACACACACACACACACACACACACACATATATATATATATATATATATATATATATATATATATATATATATATATATATATATATATATATATAAAGTAGTGAGTAATGCGGCTGGGGCGTCCCTTCCGGATAACGGGGTGCGGCTGGGGCGTCCCTTCCGGAAAACGGGGTGCGGCTGGGGCGTCCTTCCGGAAAACGGGGTGCGGTTGGGGCGTCCCTTCCGGTCTAGAGTCTCGCGGTCCCCCCCTTTTCACACCTATGTGTTACTTCCGGTTTGACCCCACCCATGACCCCACCCATGACCCCACCCTTGACCCCGCCACGACCCCCCGCCACGACCCCCCTCCACGACCCCCGCCACGACCCCCCCCCCGCGCCACGACCCATGCCACGACCCACCACCCTCGCCGCGCCCGTCGCGCCCGTCGCGCCCGCCCGCGCCTTCTGCTGCGCCTTCTGCAGCGTCGTCCGGATCGCCCCCGCGCCCCGAATTTTTTTCCGATTTTTTTTCGAATTTTTTTTGAATTTCTTGTGCTCTCCTCGGATCAAATTTTTGAGGCTCCCCCTCTCACTTTCACCCACCCCCCACCTCAAATTTTTCTCGATAATACAAGTTTTGGATTCCCCCCTATGGGGGTTTCGAATTTCATTTGCTCTCCTCGGATCAAGTTTTTGAGGTTCCCCCTCTCACTTTCACCCCCACCCCAAATTTTCTCGATAATACAAGTTTTTGGATTCCCCCCTCTGGGTATAAACATTCAAAATGGACTCCCACTTGCATCCCAAATTTTTTTCGAAATCAAAGTCTCCATCACCTTGGATCAAATTTTTGGATTACCCCTCCCACTTTCACCCACCCCCCACCTCAAATTTTTCTCGATATTACAAGTTTTTGGATTCCCCCCTATGGGGGTTTCGAAATTCTTATGATCTCCTCGGATCAAGTTTTCTCGATATCAATATTACAAAGATTTCCCCCACCATCCACTTCTACCCTCTATGTCCAAGTATTTCTCCTCTATCTCCTCGGATCAAGTTTTTTTGGATTCCCCCCCTCTGGGTATAAGCATTCAAAATGGACTCCTCCTATGGGGGCATGGTGCTCTCTCTTACTACAGGTCTAAACAAGTGTGACGTCAGTATTCCTCTCATTAATGTGTTTACTCGGCGGTCAGTGACGTCACACACACACATACAGGCTGAATCTTGTCGACCCTTTTAGTTCATTAAAGTTAATAAGGGGACACTTACCTTCTGTCAGTGACGTCACGCGATGACCCCACACACACAGGCTGAATCTTGTCGACTTACCCCTACACACATTTCATATACAACATAGGGAAAACATTTTCACTCTTAACCCAGGATAACCCAATTAATTTCACATTTTTTCGTTAATACCCACATCAATCCACAATTTCTTTACAACACAAGTCTAGACATTTTTCTCGTTTTAACTATTTCATCTCAGGTCACTCCCCACGAAGTAACCTACCTCCTCTCCACCCTCCCGAACCCTCACACTCCCACCAACACCTCACAATTTTCACTCATAACCCCCCCAATTTTTCTCGTTTTAACTATTTCATCAGAAAGTCACCACAACACTTATAACCACTTTTCGATAAATTCACTAGTCACAATTTTACATATTACGAAGTTAATACGCACACACACTTTACTTTGAACACCTTCAAAACACTCTCATAAATCATTTGAATACTCACAAAAATACCTTTGAACATTTCCAAACAACACTGAAACACTTCCAATATTTTGAATACTCCCAAATAAGATTTGACAGCTCTAATTTATCTCACTTACACATTTCATTAAATTACAACTCATCCCCGCAAACTCCTCCCTCAGTCTCAAGACTTCACAACATTATCACAAAAACTAACTCAAACACTTTACTTTGAACATCACCAAAAAACACCATCAATTGCCTTTAAATACTCCAAAAACATCATTCGAACACCCCCAAAATCACCTCTGAATACTCTCAGAACACCTTCATAAGTACTCTTGCACATCATTTGAACACCTTAAAAAAAACACCTTTGAACATTTCCAAACATCACTGAATCACTTCCAAAACACCATTTGAGTACTCCCAAATACACCACTGAATACACTCAAAACACCACCAAACTCACCCACTTCCCACATTACCCACATCCCACATCACCCACAATTTTTTCTCGTTTTAACTAATTTCATCAGAAAAAGTCACAACAACCCACATAACATCTTTTTTCGTTTTCTAATTTCATCAGTTCAACAACCCAACATCTCTAGTTCACAACAACACCCACATCCCACAACACCCACAACCCACATCACCCACACCCCACAACACACACAACCCACATCACCCACACCCCACAACACACAACCCACCCACATCACCCACACCTCACATTTTTTTTTTCTCGTTTCAACTAATATCATCAGAAAGTCACAACAACAACAACCCACAACTTATAATCACACCTTTGAATAACCTCAAAACACCATTTGAGTACTCCCAAATACACCACTGAATACTACTAAAACACCACTGAATACACTCAAAACACCACCAAAATCACCATAAACTAAGATCAACACCCACATCCCACAACACCCCACAACCCACAACACCCACATCCCACATCACCCACAACCCACATCACCAACATCCCACAATTTTTTTCTCGTTTTAACTAATTTCATCAGAAAAAGTCACAAAAACAACCCACTTATATCATCTGGTTTGGTATCTCTAGTTCGACTACATTACCCACAACCTTCATCAATTACCAATTTATTCACAATTTTTTCCCCTTCTTTTTACTGAATCTTAAATGTAATACACATTCCTCTTTACATTACTAAAATTCTAATAAAATCCTCTCCATACCCATGTCCTTGTATCCACATAAATTGATATTATACTCACATCAACTAATCTCACTACCCAACTATTGCGACATGTTTCAACACCCTCCATTCTTTTCCAATATATCATAACTTTTCAATTCTATAATTTCTTTTTAAAATATTCACACATTACCTTTATTTTCAGTAAAATCCCCCCCATATTTCATTAAATTTCTAATACAACCCTCCCCATACCCCTCTCCATCTCACCCGCATTTCTTCACATCCACTCACCCATCTCCCAACACACCTCTTCTGAACACACACAAAAATCACATTTCACATCCACAAATGCATCTCATCACCCATCTCAAATCCACTAAAATCACTGTAACCAAGATATTCACAAAACTCTATGACCACCTAACACACACACACACACACACACACACACACCTAACCTAACCTAACCTAACCTAACCGAACGTAACCTAACCTAACCTAACCTAACCTAACCTATCCTATCCTAACCTAACCTAACCTATCCTAACCTATCCTAACCTATCCTAACCTAACCTATCCTAACCTAACCTAACCTAACTTAACCTATCCTAACCTAACATATCCTATCTTAACCTAACCTAACCTAACCTAACCTATCCTAACCTATCCTAACCTAACCTATCCTAACCTAACCTAACCTAACTTAACCTATCCTAACCTAACCTAACCTATCCTAACCTAACTTATCCTAACCTAACCTAACCTAACTTATCCTAACCTAACCTAACCTAACCTAACTTATCCTAACCTATCCTAACCTAACCTAACTTATCCTAACCTAACCTAACCTAACCTAACCTATCCTAACCTATCCTAACCTAACCTAACCTAACCTAACCTAACCTAACCTAACCTAACCTAACCTAACCTAACCTAACCTAACCTAACCTAACATAACCTATCTTAACCTAACCTAACCTAACCTAACCTATCCTAACCTAACCTAACCTAACCTAACCTAACCTAACCGAACCTAACCTAACGTAACCTAACCTAACCTATCTTAACCTAACCTAACCTAACCTAACCTAACCTATCCTAACCTAGCCTAACCTAACCTAACCTAACCTAGCCTAACCTAACCGAACCTAACCTAACCTAACCTAATTTATCCTAACCTAACGTAACCTAACCTAACCGAACCTAACCTAACCTAACCTATCTTAACCTAACCTAACCTAATGCCTTACCCCAAAGTATTGCGTAATGATTTTTGTACACCCCTTCCCCCCTCCAACGACGCCATGAAATGCGGTTCACACCCAAGGTAGAAAATCACATAATCATCTCTTTGCGTCAACTCACCACACTGTAACCTAACCTAACCTAACCTAACCTAACCTAACCTAACCTAACCTAACCTAACCTAACCTAACCTAACCTAACCTAACCTAACCTAACCTAACCTAACCGAACGTAACCTAACCTAACCTAACCTAACCTAACATAACCTAACCTAACTTATCCTAACCAAACCTAACCTAACCTAACCGAACCTAACCTAACCTAACCTAACCGAACCTAACCTAACCTAACCTAACCTATCCTAACCTGTCCTAACCTAACCTAACCTATCCTAACCTAACTTATCCTAACCTAACCTAACCTAACCTAACTTATCCTAACCTAACCTAACCTAACTTATCCTAACCTAACCTAACCTAACCTAACCTAACCTAACTTATCCTAACCTAACCTAACCTAACCTAACTTATCCTAACCTAACCTAACCTAACCTAACTTATCCTAATCTAACCTAACCTAACCTAACTTATCCTAACCTAACCTAACCTAACCTAACTTATCCTAACCTAACCTAACCTAACCTAAAATAACCTAACCTAACTTATCCTAACCTACTCACTTTTACTTTGAACACCTTCAAAACACTCTCATACATCATTTGAGACCACCTTTTCTCAATATCTCTCATCCACAACCTTTATCATCTCACTACAGAACAACCCCAAGATTACTTCGAACACTCTCATAAATCATTTGAGTACTCACATAAACACCTTTGAACATTTCCAAACAACACTGAAGCACTTCCAAAATATCATTTTGATTACTCCCAAATAAGATTTATCATCTCTAATTTATCTACACTTACACATTTCATTAACTGAAATTACAACTCATCCCCCCCAAACTCCTCCCTCATTCTCCAGACTTTACAACATTAGCACAAAAAAAAACTAACTCATACACTTATGACATGAGACATTACCATATCTAACACACTGACTAACTTTGAACCAACTCTGAACACCACTGATCTTCAAAAAATACTCTGCACATCATTTGAACACCTTCAAAAAACACCATCAAACACCTCCGAATACTCCCGAAAACACTACTGATTACTACCAAATCACCACTGAATACTACCAAATCACCGTCAAAATCACCAGAAACTAAGTTTAACATCAACATCTAACATCCTTTTTATAGAAATCCCCTCAAATCACTATAACCAAGAACTCCCTCCCCATTTGGCGCATAAAAAAAAAAAGCATGAACACAAACCTAATACGCAAACACTTAGTACATGATCACCATCAACTGAAAACATATCTTGTACACACACATAATCTAAGACAACCACCAACTACAATCACCCATGTTCACTTACCTCAAAAATCACTAATATCACAGAAAACACTCATTTTTATAAACATTTCACACACACACACAAAAAAAAAAATCATATTTGACAATATCTAAGCGCACTCACCTCACTACCACCAACACACGATGTCACACCTCACAGGACCGACGAGCTCACCTCTAGTGACGTCACACTCCCATTGTGTTACTTGGTGGTTGGTAACATCACACCCAACCCACCTTGTTTCAACCTGTTGTACCCTACATTATCTAAGAACACTATATCCAAGACGATTACCAGATTTTATGATCCCACCACCAAGATCACAGAAAACACACATTTTTTATAATTATTCACACAAAAATCACGATCACCAATTCTGTATCATGTTTACCGTCATCTATCAACACTCATCACCAAGATCACCAAAAATCTAAGATCATGCATCTCAAAACTACTATGATCACTGAAAACACTTATTTTTTAAACATTCGCACAAAAATAAGACATACACAAAAATACCACAACACTTCCACCAACATCTATAACATAACATGAGCACTATAACATATCACTATCACAAAAATAATAATACACAGACACCCACATCTTATACATTTCAATCACAAATTTAAGACATGAGACATACACACCAAATCTAAGACATTCACCTCCAACTAAGACATACACATCTTAACTAAGACATCCTTCCTTATTCATTCCGTATATCTCCTAGAGTTGTTTTAACCCCGACGAGCCCATCATGACATTAGGAGCCAGAGTGTAGTAGGTGGTGTTGGAGTGGTGATGGTTCCTCTGGCTCCTACGTCGTGATGGACCCGTTGGGGTTAAAACAACTCTAGGAGATATACGGAATGAATAAGGAAGGATGTCTTAGTTAAGATGTGTATGTCTTAATTGGAGGTGAATGTCTTAGATTTGGTGTGCATGTCTCATGTCTTAAATTTGTGATTGAAATGTATAAGATGTGGGTGTCTGTGTATTATTTTTTTTGTGATAGTGATATGTTATAGTGCTCATGTTATGTTATAGATGTTGTTGGAAGTGTTGTGGTATTTTTGTGTATGTCTTATTCTTGTGCGAATGTAATTTCAGTTAATGAAATGTGTAAGTGTAGATAAATTAGAGATGATAAATCTTATTTGGGAGTAATCAAAATGATATTTTGGAAGTGCTTCAGTGTTGTTTGGAAATGTTCAAAGGGGTTTATGTGAGTACTCAAATGATTTATGAGAGTGTTCGAAGTAATCTTGGGGTTGTTCTGTAGTGAGATGATAAAGGTTGTGGATGAGAGATATTGAGAAAAGGTGGTCTCAAATGATGTATGAGAGTGTTTTGAAGGTGTTCAAAGTAAAAGTGAGTAGGTTAGGATAAGTTAGGTTAGGTTATTTTAGGTTAGGTTAGGTTAGGTTAGGATAAGTTAGGTTAGGTTAGGTTAGGTTAGGAAAAGTTAGGTTAGGTTAGGTTAGATTAGGATAAGTTAGGTTAGGTTAGGTTAGGTTAGGTTAGGTTAGGATAAGTTAGGTTAGGTTAGGTTAGGTTAGGTTAGGTTAGGTTAGGATAGGTTAGGTTAGGTTAGGTTAGGTTAGGATAAGTTAGGTTAGGTTAGGTTAGGTTAGGTTAGATTAGGATAAGTTAGGTTAGGTTAGGTTAGGATAAGTTAGGTTAGGTTAGGTTAGGATAGGTTAAGTTAGGTTAGGTTAGGTTAGGATAGGTTAGGTTAGGATAGGTTAGGATAGGTTAGGATAGGTTAGGTTAGGTTAGGTTAAGATAGGATATGTTAGGTTAGGATAGGTTAAGTTAGGTTAGGTTAGGTTAGGATAGGCTAGGTTAGGATAGGTTAGGATAGGTTAGGATAGGTTAGGTTAGGTTAGGTTAGGTTAGGTTAGGTTAGGATAGGTTAGGATAGGTTAGGATAGGATAGGTTAGGTTAGGTTAGGTTAGGTTAGGTTAGGTTAGGTTAGGTTACGTTCGGTTAGGTTAGGTTAGGTTAGGTTAGGTTAGGTTAGGTTAGGTTAGGTTAGGTTACGTTCGGTTAGGTTAGGTTAGGTTAGGTTAGGTTAGGTTAGGTTAGGTTAGGTTAGGTGTGTGTGTGTGTGTTAGTTACCATTTCGTCCTAGGTACATGTCGATTAGACACTAGGCCTGTTGTATGTGCATACATGTGTGTGTGTGTGTGTGTGTGTGTGTGTGTGTGTGTGTGTGTGTGTGTGTGTGTGTGTGTGTGTGTGTGTGTGTGTGTGTGTGTTTAAGTGTGTGTGTTAGTTACCATTTCGTCCTAGGCACATGTCGATTAGACACTAGGCCTGTTGTATGTGCATGCATGTGTACTCACCTAGTTGTACTCACCTAGTTGAGGTTGCGGGGGTCGAGTCCGAGCTCCTGGCCCCGCCTCTTCACTGATCGCTACTAGGTCACTCTCCCTGAGCCGTGAGCTTTATCATACCTCTGCTTAAAGCTATGTATGGATCCTGCCTCCACTACATCGCTTCCCAAACTATTCCACTTACTGACTACTCTGTGGCTGAAGAAATACTTCCTAACATCCCTGTGATTCATCTGTGTCTTCAGCTTCCAACTGTGTCCCCTTGTTACTGTGTCCAATCTCTGGAACATCCTGTCTTTGTCCACCTTGTCAATTCCTCTCAGTATTTTGTATGTCGTTATCATGTCCCCCCTATCTCTCCTGTCCTCCAGTGTCGTCAGGTTGATTTCCCTTAACCTCTCCTCGTAGGACATACCTCTTAGCTCTGGGATTAGTCTTGTTGCAAACCTTTGCACTTTCTCTAGTGTGTGTACTCACCTAGTTGTACTCACCTAGTTGAGGTTGCGGGGGTCGAGTCCGAGCTCCTGGCCCCGCCTCTTCACTGATCGCTACTAGGTCACTCTCCCTGAGCCGTGAGCTTTATCATACCTCTGCTTAAAGCTATGTATGGATCCTGCCTCCACTACATCGCTTCCCAAACTATTCCACTTACTGACTACTCTGTGGCTGAAGAAATACTTCCTAACATCCCTGTGATTCATCTGTGTCTTCAGCTTCCAACTGTGTCCCCTTGTTGCTGTGTCCAATCTCTGGAACATCCTGTCTTTGTCCACCTTGTCAATTCCTCTCAGTATTTTGTATGTCGTTATCATGTCCCCCCTATCTCTCCTGTCCTCCAGTGTCGTCAGGTTGATTTCCCTTAACCTCTCCTCGAAGGACATACCTCTTAGCTCTGGGACTAGTCTTGTTGCAAACCTTTGCACTTTCTCTAGTTTCTTCACGTGCTTGGCTAGGTGTGGGTTCCAAACTGGTGCCGCATACTCCAATATGGGCCTAACATACACGGTGTACAGGGTCCTGAATGATTCCTTATTAAGATGTCGGAATGCTGTTCTGAGGTTTGCTAGGCGCCCATATGCTGCAGCAGTTATTTGGTTGATGTGCGCTTCAGGAGATGTGCCTGGTGTTATACTCACCCCAAGATCTTTTTCCTTGAGTGAGGTTTGTAGTCTCTGACCCCCTAGACTGTACTCCGTCTGCGGCCTTCTTTGCCCTTCCCCAATCTTCATGACATTGCACTTGGTGGGATTGAACTCCAGGAGCCAATTGCTGGACCAGGTCTGCAGCCTGTCCAGATCCCTTTGTAGTTCTGCCTGGTCTTCGATCGAGTGAATTCTTCTCATCAACTTCACGTCATCTGCAAACAGGGACACCTCAGAGTCTATTCCTTCCGTCATGTAGTTCACAAATACCAGAAACAGCACTGGTCCTAGGACTGACCCCTGCGGGACCCCGCTGGTCACAGGTGCCCACTCTGACACCTCGCCACGTACCATGACTCGCTGCTGTCTTCCTGAGAAGTATTCCCTGATCCATTGTAGTGCCTTCCCTGTTATCCCTGCTTGGTCCTCCAGTTTTTGCACCAATCTCTTGTGTGGAACTGTGTCAAACGCCTTCTTGCAGTCCAAGAAAATGCAATCCACCCACCCCTCTCTCTCTTGTCTTACTGCTGTCACCATGTCATAGAACTCCAGTAGGTTTGTGACACAGGATTTCCCGTCCCTGAAACCATGTTGGCTGCTGTTGATGAGATCATTCCTTTCTAGGTGTTCCACCACTCTTCTCCTGATAATCTTCTCCATGATTTTGCATACTATACATGTCAGTGACACTGGTCTGTAGTTTAATGCTTCATGTCTGTCTCCTTTTTTAAAGATTGGGACTACATTTGCTGTCTTCCATGCCTCAGGCAATCTCCCTGTTTCGATAGATGTATTGAATATTGTTGTTAGGGGTACACATAGCGCCTCTGCTCCCTCTCTCAATACCCATGGGGAGATGTTATCTGGCCCCATTGCCTTTGAGGTATCTAGCTCACTCAGAAGCCTCTTCACTTCTTCCTCGGTTGTGTGCACTGTGTCCAGCACTTGGTGGTGTGCCCCACCTCTCCGTCTTTCTGGAGTCCCTTCTGTCTCCTCTGTGAACACTTCTTTGAATCTCTTGTTGAGTTCTTCACATACTTCACGGTCATTTCTTGTTGTCTCTCCTCCTTCCTTCCTTAGCCTGATTACCTGGTCCTTGACTGTTGTTTTCCTCCTGATGTGGCTGTACAACAGTTTCGGGTCAGATTTGGCTTTCGCTGCTATGTCATTTTCATATTGTCTTTGGGCCTCCCTTCTTATCTGTGCATATTCGTTTCTGGCTCTACGACTGTTCTCCTTATTCTCCTGGGTCCTTTGCCTTCTATATTTCTTCCATTCCCTAGCACACTTGGTTTTTGCCTCCCTGCACCTTTGGGTAAACCATGGGCTCATCCTGGCTTTTCCATTAATCCTGTTACCCTTGGGTACAAACCTCTCCTCAGCCTCCTTGCATTTTGTTGCTACATATTCCATCATCTCATTAACTGGCTTCCCTGCCAGTTCTCTGTCCCACTGAACCCCGTTCAGGTAGTTCCTCATTCCTGTGTAGTCCCCTTTCTTGTAGTTTGGCTTCATTCGTCCTGGCCTTCCTGCTTCTCCCTCCACTTGTAGCTCTACTGTGTATTCGAAGCTTAAAACCACATGGTCACTGGCCCCAAGGGGTCTTTCATATGTGATGTCCTCGATATCTGCACTACTCAAGGTGAACACTAAGTCCAGCCTTGCTTGTTCATCCTCTCCTCTCTCTCTTGTAGTGTCCCTTACGTGTTGGCACATGAAGTTTTCCAGTACCACCTCCATCATCTTAGCCCTCCATGTATCTTGGCCCCCATGTGGGTCCAAGTTCTCCCAATCGATCTCCTTGTGGTTAAAGTCACCCATGATCAGGAGCTTTGCCCTGCATGCATGAGCTCTTCTGGCCACTCTAGCCAGTGTGCCAGTGTGTGTTTAAGTGTGTGTGTGTGCGTAGGTGTGTGTGTGCGTAGGTGTGTGTGTGTGTAGGTGTGTGTGTGTGTGTGTAGGTGTGTGTGTGTGTGTGTGTGTGTGTTGGTGTGTGTGTGTGTTGGTGTGTGTGTGTGTTGGTGTGTGTGTGTGTTGGTGTGTGTGTGTGTGTGTGTGTGTGTGTGTGTGTGTGTGTGTGTGTGTGTGTGTGTGTGTGTGTGTGTGTGTGTGTGTGTGTGTGTGTTAGGTGGTCATAGAGTTTTGTGAATATCTTGGTTACAGTGATTTTAGTGGATTTGAGATGGGTGATGAGATGCATTTGTGGATGTGAAATGTGATTTTTGTGTGTGTTCAGAAGAGGTGTGTTGGGAGATGGGTGAGTGGATGTGAAGAAATGCGGGTGAGATGGAGAGGGGTATGGGGAGGGTTGTATTAGAAATTTAATGAAATATGGGGGGGATTTTACTGAAAATAAAGGTAATGTGTGAATATTTTTAAAAAGAAATTATAGAATTGAAAAGTTATGATATATTGGAAAAGAATGGAGGGTGTTGAAACATGTCGCAATAGTTGGGTAGTGAGATTACTTGTTGTGAGTATAATATCAATTTATGTGGATACACGGACATGGGTATGGAAAGGATTTTATTAGAATTTTAGTAATGTAAAGAGGAATGTGTGTTACATTTAAGATTCAGTAAAAAGAAGGGGAAAAAAATTGTGAATAAATTGGTAATTGATGAGTGTTGTGGGTAATGTAGTCGAACTAGAGATACCAAAAAAAAGATGATATAAGTGGGTTTGTTTTTGTGACTTTTTCTGATGAAATTAGTTTAACGAGAAAAAATTGTGGGATGTTGGTGATGTGGGTTGTGGGTGATGTGGGATGTGGGTGTTGTGGGTTGTGGGGTGTTGTGGGATGTGGGTGTTGATCTTAGTTTATGGTGATTTTGGTGGTGTTTTGAGTGTATTCAGTGGTGTTTTAGTAGTATTCAGTGGTGTATTTGGGAGTATTCAAATGGTGTTTTGAGGTTATTCAAAGATGTGATTATAAGTTGTGGGTTGTTGTTGTTGTGACTTTCTGATGAAATTAGTTAAAACGAGAAAAAAAAATTGTGGGGTGTGGGTGATGTGGGTGGGTTGTGTGTGTTGTGGGGTGTGGGTGATGTGGGTTGTGGGTGTTGTGGGATGTGGGTGTTGTGGGTGTTGTTGTCGAACTAGAGATACCGAAAAAAGATGTTATAAGTGGGTTGTTGATGTGACTTTTTCTGATGAAATTAGTTAAAACGAGAAAAAATTGTGGGGTGTGGGTGATGTGGGTTGTGGGTGATGTGGGTTGTGGGTGTTGTGGGATGTGGGTGTTGATCTTAGTTTATGGTGATTTTGGTGGTGTTTTGAGTGTATTCAGTGGTGTTTTAGTAGTATTCAGTGGTGTATTTGGGAGTACTCAAATGGTGTTTTGGAAGTGTTTCAGTGTTGTTTGGAAATGTTCAAAGGTGTTTTTGAAGGTGTTCAAAGTAAAGTGTGTGTGCGTATTAACTTCGTAATATGTAAAATTGTGACTAGTGAATTTATCGAAAAGTGGATGTAAGTGTTGTGGTGACTTTTTCTGATGAAATAGTTAAAACGAGAAAAATGTCTAGACATGTGTTGTATTTTGTAAAGAAAATGTGGGTATTAACGAAAAAAATGTGAAATTATTTGGGTTAAGAGTGAAAATGTTTTCCCTATGTTGTATATGAAATGTGTAGGGGTAAGTCGACAAGATTCAGCCTGTATGTGTGTGGGGTCATCGCGTGACGTCACTGTCATAGGGGGAAGTCGACAAGTTTCAGCTTGTATGTGTGTGTGTGACGTCACTGACCTCCGAGTACACATTAATGAGAGGAATACTGACGTCACACTTGTTTAGACCTGTAGTAAGAGAGAGCACCATGCCCCCATAGGAGGAGTCCATTTTGAATGCTTATACCCAGAGGGGGGGAATCCAAAAAAACTTGATCCGAGGAGATAGAGGAGAAATACTTGGACATAGAGGGTAGAAGTGGATGGTGGGGGAAATCTTTGTAATATTGATATCGAGAAAACTTGATCCGAGGAAATGGAGTCTTGGTAATATCGAGAAAAATTTGAGGTGGGGGGTGAGTGAAAGTGGGAGGGGTAATCCAAAAATTTGATCCAAGGTGATGGAGACTTTGATTTCGAAAAAAATTTGGGATGCAAGTGGGAGTCCATTTTGAATGTTTATACCCAGAGGGGGGAATCCAAAAACTTGTATTATCGAGAAAATTTGGGGTGGGGGTGAAAGTGAGAGGGGGAACCTCAAAAACTTGATCCGAGGAGAGCAAATGAAATTCGAAACCCCCATAGGGGGGAATCCAAAACTTGTATTATCGAGAAAAATTTGAGGTGGGGGGTGGGTGAAAGTGAGAGGGGGAACCTCAAAAATTTGATCCGAGGAGAGCACAAGAAATTCAAAAAAAAATCGAAAAAAATCGGAAAAAAATTCGGGGGCGCGGGGGCGATCCGGACGACGCTGCAGAAGGCGCAGCAGAAGGCGCGGGCGGGCGCGACGGGCGCGAGGGGCGCGGCGACGGTGGTGGGTCGTGGCGGGGGTCGTGGATGGGGGGTCGTGAAGGGGGGGTCGTGGCGGAGGTCGTGGAGGGGGGGTCGTGGCGGGGGGTCGTGGCGGGGTCATGGGTGGGGTCATGGGTGGGGTCATGGGTGGGGTCATGGGTGGGGTCATATACCGGAAGTAACACATAGGTGTGAAAAGGGGACCACGAGACTCTAGACCGGAAGGAACGCCCCAGCCGCACCCCGTTTTCCGGAAGGGACGCCCCAGCCGCACCCCGTTTTCCGGAAGGGACGCCCCAGCCGCATTATACACTACTTATATATATATATATATATATATATATATATATATATATATATATATATATATATATATATATATATATATATATATATATATATATATATATATATATATATATATATATATATATATATATATATATATATATATATATATATATATATATATATATATATATATATATATATATATATATATATATCGTGCCGAATATGTAAAACTGGTCAATTAGCAAGAACTCATTTAAAATTAAGTCCTTTCTGAAATTTTCTCTTATACGTTTAAAGATATATATTTTTCATTAATGTTAATGTATATTTTTTTAAATTTGCACCAGAAGTATCTTAGAAAACTTACCTAACCTTATTATAACAAGAACAATTTATTTTAGCCTAACCCAACTAAATATATTTTAGATTTGTTTACAATAATTTAATACTAACCTAACACAGTGAAATTTATTTTTTTCGTTAGGTTCAGAATGATTTGGGCGAAATTATTGCATACACAAATTTTCGCTTGTCCTGTATGGCAAGATGAACGCTGCTATTTAAGTCAAGATCGCAAGTTCTGCCTATTCGGCAATACCTGGAGGGGGTTTCGGGGGTTAATGCCCCCGCGGCCCGGTCTGTGACCAGGCCTCATGGTGGATCACGGCCTGATCAACCAGGCTGTTACTGTTGGCTGCACACAACCCGACGTACGAGCCACAGCCCGGCTGGTCAGGTACTGACTTAGATGCCTGCCCAGCGCCTTCTTGAAGACACCCAGGGGTCTATTGGTAATCCCCCTTATGTATGCTGGGAGGCAGTTGAACAGTCTTTGGCCCCTGACACTTATTGTGTTGTCTCTTACCGTGCTAGTGGCAGCCCTGCTTTTCATTGGGGGGATGTATCTTCTGCCGAGCCTTTTGCTTTCATAGGGAGTGATTTTTCATGTGCAAGTTTGGTACTAATCCCTCTAGGATATTCCAAGTGTATTTAATATGTATCTCTCCCGCCTGCATTCTAGGGAGTACACGTTGGGGAACTTCAAGCGTTCACAGTAAGTGAGGTGTTTTATCTCAGTTATGTGTGCCGAGAAGGTTCTCTGTACATTTTCTAGGTCAGCAATTTCACCTGCCTTGAAAGGTGCTATTAGTGTGCAGCAATATTCCAGCCTAGATAGAACGAGTGGCTTGAAGAATGTCATCATGGGTTTGGCATCCCTAGTTCTCATTACCCATCCTGTCATTTTTCTAGCAGATGTAATTGATACAATGTTATAGTCTTTGAAGGTGAGATCCTGTGACATGATCACTCCCAGGTCTTTTACGCCAGTTTTTCGCTCTATTGTGTGGTTGGAATTTGTTTTATACTCAGATGTAGTTTTAATTTCCTCACGTTTACCATATCGGAGTAATTGAAATTTCTCATCATTGAATTTCATATTGTTTTCTGCAGCCTGTTTAAAGATTTAGTTGATGTCCGCCTGGAGCCTTGCGGTGTCTTCAGTGGAGGACACTGTCATGCAAATTCGGGTGTCATCTGCAAAGGAAGACACGGTGCTGTGGCTGACATCCTTGTCTATGTTAGATATGAGGCTGCGGAACAAGATGGGAGCGAGTACTGTGCCTTGTGGAACAGCTTTTCACCGAAGCCGCCTCGAACTTTACTGTTTACTACTACTCTTCGTGTTCTATTTGTTAGGAAATGATAGATCTACCTGCCAACTTTTCCTGTTATTCCTCTATCACGCATTTTTTTTGCGCTATTACACCATGGTCACACTTGCCAAACCAACAGATACAGATACTAATGCCGGAAAAAAATCTACCCCCCCCAGTACCAACAATACCACCAGTCCGATGACCTTCTTTGCAAATATACAGGGTCTAAAGCCGGCAACAAACAAGAAAATACCTTTCATCCGTGGACTGCTTGCAGAGGCAAAGGCAATGTTCGCGGCTTTCACTGAGACCCACATAAGGGATCACTTGGACAACGAAATATGGATCCCAGGTTACAACCTATACAGATGTGACAGAGTGAACAGGCAAAAGGGGGGGGGTTGGCCTGTACATTGCAGAGTCACTTGTTTGCACAGAACTGCTTAATGCCTCAAATGATGTAGTGGAAGTTTTAGCAGTAAAGGTCGAGAACCAAACCCTAGTCTTTGTGGTAGTCTACAAGCCTCCGGATGCAACATCCCAGCAATTCCAGGAACAGCTGTTAAAAATTGACCACTGTCTGGAAAATCTTCCAGCTCCTGCACCCAACATCTTGCTCCTGGGGGATTTCAACTTAAGGCACCTAAAATGGAGGAATATAGCAAATAATATTGTTGCAGTAATAACACCAGGAGGCAGCTCTGATGAAAACTCACACTCACACGAGCTTTTAAATCTCTGCACAAAATTCAATTTAAACCAGCAAATAATAGAGCCTACTAGACTGGAGAATACACTAGACCTCATCTTCACTAACAATGATGATCTGATAAGAAATGTCACCATATCAAAAACAATATACTCAGATCACAACATAATTGAGGTCCAGACATGTATGCGTGGAGCCCCAGACCGACATAATGAGACTAGTCACGAGGGAGCATTCACCAAATTCAACTTCAATAATAAAAACATAAAGTGGGACCAAGTAAACCAAGTCCTAACCGATATAAGCTGAGAAGATATACTAAGCAACACAGACCCCAACTTATGCCTAGAACAGATTAACTTGGTGGCACTCGATGTATGCACAAGGCTTATTCCTCTAAGAAAAAGGAGGAGTAGATGTAAAATAGAAAGAGACAGGCACTCCCTTTACAGGCGACGGAAAAGAATAACAGAGCGGCTAAAAGAGGTCAATATATCTGAAATGCGTAGGGAGACACTGGTCAGAGAAATAGCAAGCATCGAACTTAAGCTAAAGGAATCTTATAGGAGTCAGGAATCGCGGGAAGAACTAAAAGCCATAAATGAAATCGAAAGAAACCCAAAGTATTTCTTCTCCTATGCCAAATCAAAGTCGAGAACAAAGTCCAGTATTGGGCCCCTACTTAAACAAGATGGGTCCTACACAGATGACAGCAAGGAAATGAGTGAGCTACTCAAGTCCCAATATGACTCAGTTTTTAGCAAGCCGCTAACCAGACTGAGAGTCGAAGATCAAAATGAATTTTTTATGAGAGAGCCACAAAATTTGATTAACACAAGCCTATCCGATGTTATCCTGACGCCAAATGACTTCGAACAGGCGATAAATGACATGCCCATGCACTCTGCCCCAGGGCCAGACTCATGGAACTCCGTGTTCATCAAGAACTGCAAGAAGCCCCTATCACGAGCCTTTTCCATCCTATGGAGAGGGAGCATGGACACGGGGGTCGTCCCACAGTTACTAAAAACAACAGACATAGCCCCACTCCACAAAGGGGGCAGTAAAGCAACAGCAAAGAACTACAGACCAATAGCACTAACATCCCATATCATAAAAATCTTTGAAAGGGTCCTAAGAAGCAAGATCACCACCCATCTAGAAACCCAACAGTTACACAACCCAGGGCAACATGGGTTTAGAACAGGTCGCTCCTGTCTGTCTCAACTATTGGATCACTACGACAAGGTCCTAAATGCACTAGAAGACAAAAAGAATGCAGATGTAATATATACAGACTTTGCAAAAGCCTTCGACAAGTGTGACCATGGCGTAATAGCGCACAAAATGTGTGCTAAAGGAATAACAGGAAAAGTCGGTCGATGGATCTATAATTTCCTCACTAACAGAACACAGAGAGTAGTCGTCAACAGAGTAAAGTCCGAGGCAGCTACGGTGAAAAGCTCTGTTCCACAAGGCACAGTACTCGCTCCCATCTTGTTCCTCATCCGCATATCCGACATAGACAAGGATGTCAGCCACAGCACCGTGTCTTCCTTTGCCGATGACACCCGAATCTGCATGACAGTGTCTTCCATTACAGACACTGCAAGGCTCCAGGCGGACATCAACCAAATCTTTCAGTGGGCTGCAGAAAACAATATGAAGTTCAACGATGAGAAATTTCAATTACTCAGATATGGTAAACATGAGGAAATTAAATCTTCATCAGAGTACAAAACAAATTCTGGCCACAAAATAGAGCGAAACACCAACGTCAAAGACCTGGGAGTGATCATGTCGGAGGATCTCACCTTCAAGGACCATAACATTGTATCAATCGCATCTGCTAGAAAAATGACAGGATGGATAATGAGAACCTTCAAAACTAGGGAGGCCAAGCCCATGATGACACTCTTCAGGTCACTTGTTCTATCTAGGCTGGAATATTGCTGCACACTAACAGCACCTTTCAAGGCAGGTGAAATTGCTGACCTAGAAAATGTACAGAGAACCTTCACGGCGCGCATAACGGAGATAAAACACCTCAATTACTGGGAGCGCTTGAGGTTCCTAAACCTGTATTCCCTGGAACGCAGGTGGGAGAGATACATGATTATATACACCTGGAAAATCCTAAGATAAGATAAGATAAGATTTCGTTCGGATTTTTAACCCCGGAGGGTTAGCCACCCAGGATAACCCAAGAAAGTCAGTGCGTCATCGAGGACTGTCTAACTTATTTCCATTGGGGTCCTTAATCTTGTCCCCCAGGATGCGACCCACACCAGTCGGCTAACACCCAGGTACCTATTTGCTGCTAGGTGAACAGGACAATAGGTGTAAGGAAACGTGTCGGAATTTCCACCCGCCGGGAATCGAACCCGTGGCCTCCGTGTGTGAAGCGGGAGTTTTAGCGACCAGACCACCGGGCCACCAGGACTAGTACCGAACTTGCACACGAAAATCACTCACTACGAAAGCAAAAGACTTGGCAGACGATGCACCATCCCCCCAATAAAAAGCAGGGGTGTCACTAGCACGTTAAGAGACCATACAATAAGTGTCAGGGGCCCGAGACTGTTCAACTGCCTCCCAGCATACATAAGGGGGATTACCAACAGACCCCTGGCAGTCTTCAAGCTGGCACTGGACAAGCACCTAAAGTCGGTTCCTGACCAGCCGGGCTGTGGCTCGTACGTTGGTTTGCATGCAGCCAGCAGCAACAGCCTGGTTGATCAGGATCTGATCCACCAGGAGGCCTGGTCACAGACCGGGCCGCGGGGGCGTTGACCCCCGGAACTCTCTCCAGGTAAACTACATTTGCATTTTGTTAGTCTTTTACAGCATCCAGGAACTTGTCATAGTGGTCCAGTAGGTGGGATAGACAGGAGCGACCTGCTCTAAACCCATGTTGCCCTGGGTTGTGTAAGTGATGGGAATATCGAAGGGTGGCGATCTTGCTTCTTAGAACCCTTTCAAAGATTTTTATGATACGGGATGTTAGTGCTATCGGTCTGTAGTTCTTTGCTACTGCTTTACTGCCCCCTTTGTGGAGTGGGGCTATGTCTGTTGTTTTTAGCAGCTGTGGTACAACCCTTGTGTCTGTGCTCGCTCTCCATAGGATGTTAAAAGCGCATGATAGGGGCTTCTTGCAGTTCTTGATGAACATGGAGTTCCCTGAGTCTGGGCCCGGGGCAGAGTGCATGGGCATGTCATTTATCGTCTTTTCGAAGTCATTTGGCGTCATGGAAATATCAGATAGGTTCGAGTTTGTCAAATTCTGTCTCTCATAAAAAATTCATTTAGATCTTCGACTCTCAATCTGGTTAGCGGCTCACTAAAAACAGAGTCATATTGGGACTTGAGTAGCTCATTCATTTCCTTGCTGTCATGGGTGTAGGATCCATCTCGCTCGTTTAAGTAGGGGCCCAATACTGGATGTTGTTGTCGACTTTGATTTGGCATGCATATATATATAGATATATATATATATATATATATATATATATATATATATATATATATATATATATATATATATATATATATATATATATATAAATATATACATATATACATATATATATATATATATATATACATATATATATATATATATATATATATATATATATATATATATATATATATATATATATATATATATATATATATATATATATATATATATATATATATATATATATATATATATATATATATATATATATATATATATATATATATATGCAAAACAACCACTCTGAAAGAATAGAGAAATTCCAAGCGCTTTCGTGATAGTTCCTTGATAATGTGAGTAGTCACGAAACCGCTTGGAATTTCTCTATTCTTTCAGAGTGGTTGTTTTGCATATTTTGAAATCACCTGTTTACTGTGATCTTATTGCATATATATATATATATATATATATATATATATATATATATATATATATATATATATATCTATATATATCTATATATATATATATATATATATATATATATACATATATATATATATATATATATATATATATATATATATATATATATATATATATATATATATATATATATATATATATATATATATATATATATAGGATGGGGTCCACCTCTGGTGTAAATTGTGGGACCCATAGCCTCGGAGAAGTGGATAAAAAGGCTTCAAGGAAAAATATTTGGATTTCTTCCTGAAGCCGTTTGAATATTCCACTTTCCCTACCACCCCATCTTTTCATATTTTTTTTTTTTTTTACTAATAGGAATATTTTATTACATAATATGGTACAGAAGATCCAAGAGATACACTATTGATATAAAGGTGGCACATACGGTACATGTTGTTACGTGTGTATCACCGATTACAAGGCGAAAATCTCATCCAGCTCCTCAGAGCTGGGGCGTGTGCCCAAAATACAGCAGGCATTACCCCTTTGAACAGCCGCACTGAGCCGCTGGAACAGAAAACTAGCTGCCCTGGGATCCCTAGTTACCCTGATGAGTCTTTTTCCCAGCTCCTTAAGGAATTTAGATGCACTCTTTCCCCATGAGCCAAGGGTCTCTGAGCCTATGGGAACAAACATATAATGATGGGCAAGTTCTCCATATTTTCTAGACTTTTGGGACTCCCTGAAGCTGGCAGCTGCCCCTCCTTCCTCCCTGGTGTATTGGAGATAGGTATCAGCCAAGGTAGATGCACATGTATAGTCCCACACCACCTGCTTCCCATCTGTCCAGGCTTGAAGGGTGATACCATCTGGACGCTTCTGGCTGCCATCAGATCTGCATAATTGGGGTGGCTCCCTTACTGCTGGGCATCCAGCTGTTGTGAGGCTCCTCTTGATAATGTTATTAACCTCCTCATGTCTTGCAATCTTTCCCTCGGATTTACGGCACACAAGACCATGGTACCCGAATCGGTCTGCTGCTTCACTGCCACAAATACACCTGTGTTCGGCGAGAATAGGGGCGGCAAGTCGAAGGGCAACACCGATGCGGATGGTCTGTGGGTCGAGACGTGTGCCAAGGCTGGAGTTGGGAACAGCCAACAGAAAGTCCCCAGCATGAGAGGCTCTCACTGCCAGGAGGCGGGCTCTATCCTTCCCTGACACACTCTGAAGCATTGTTGAGGCAATATTTTCCACTATTGGACCATCCCAGTGCGATTGTTTGTAGTTGTTGGGGGGAGCAGGTCTGGCTCCAGAGCCCGTTAGATTATCCCAGATATATATATATATATATATATATATATATATATATATATATATATATATATATATATATATATATATATATATATATTCAACAAACCGGCCGTATCCCACCAAGGCAGGGTGGCCCAAAGAGAAAAACAAAAGTATCTCTTTAAATTTAGTAATTTATACAGGAGAAGGGGGTTACTAGCCCCTTGCTCCTGGCATTTTAGTCGCCTCCTACAACACGCACAGCTTAAGGAGGAAGAATTCTGTTCCACTTCCCAATGGAGATAAGAGAAAATAAACAAGAACAAGAACTAGTAAGAAAATAGAAGAAAACCCAGAGGGGTGTGTATATATAGTATGCTTGTACATGTATGTGTAGTGTGATCTAAGTGTAAGTAGAAGTAGCAAGACGTACCTGAAATCTTGCATGTTTATGAGACAAAAAAATGGACACCAGCAATCCTACCATCATGTAAAACAATTACAGGCTTTCGTTTTACACTCACTTGGCAGGACGGTAGTACCTCCCTGGGTGGTTGCTGTCTACCAACCTACTACATATATATATATATATATATATATATATATATATATATATATATATATATATATATATATATATATATATATATATATATATATATATATACATACATACATATATATATATATATATATATATATATATATATATATATATATATATATATATATATATATACATATATATATATATATATATATATATATATATATATATATATATATATATATATATATATATATATATATATATATATATATATATATAATGAATGCAAGAAAAGACCTTGTGGTTTAAACAATTTAATTTACAAGCTCAAACCCACAACAGTCAGCTAACACACACAATATATTCACTGCACTGAGGCAGCAGGTATAAAGCAACTTGCTCATACATCACTTTCCTGAGGAGTTGAGTAAGCTCCTCAGGCGTTATTGAAGCAAATACCTTAAATGATTCTACACACAAGTTAAAAATGTTTAGGTGGGAATGACTGGGGGTGAGTAAGACCTGTCTGGCATGAGCCACTTGCTAGGCCTATAGGTGTCCCGTAGCTCCATCGCTATCGCACTCAGTTCACTGAGGTCCGGAGTTCGAATCTCTTCCGGTACGGCTGGAAAACATTAGGGACGTGTTTCCGTAAAACACCTGCTGTCCATGTTCACCCATCATTAATAATGGGTACCTGGGTGTTAGTCGACTGGTGTGGGTCGCATCCTGGCACAAAACTGACCTAATTGCCCGAAATGTTCAGCATAACAAGCTGCTTTCTATATAGTAGTATGTCATTGATGTCAGCTGTGGTCTGTATAACTTGTACATGTACTCGTAGTAAATCAAAGATTATTATTATTATTATTATTATTATTATTATTATTATTATTATTATTATTATAGATAACGTGTAGCTTAGTGGCTTACAACTGAGAGGGTCCAGGGATGCCCTTCTAGCAGTAAAAACTAATAGGTATCCGTGTGTTAGCCGACTGTTGCGGGTGGCATCCAGAGGAAAAAATATTTAAATGATTTAGAAAACCGACAGACCTTGAGCAACACTCGGGTTTCACCAACCAGTAGATTCATCAGTCGAATAGAGAGAAGAACGGTGGGAGATGAGAAGAGTTTGATTATGGCTGGCTGCGTGCAGCCAGCAGCAACAGCCTGGTTGATCAGGCTCTGATCCACCAGGAGGCCTGGTCTCAGACCGGGCCGCGGGGGCGTTGACCCCCGGAACTCTCTCCAGGTAAACTCCAGGTAAACACTAACTCTAGGCTAAGACACAGATTACCTCAAATTATTCTTGCCTTCCACCGTTCTTATATGTCAAGAATGTATCACATACTTGTGGCTTTCTTTAGTTCCTAACAATATTTTACTGCATGTAAGCTACATTACCTGTATACTGCAGAAAAAAATAAATTATTTGTATTTGTGTTGGAGTGATGAAGTTACTAGCTGGCGAAAAATTGCTAGCTAGTAGCTTCATCACTCCAAGTGTCTCATTCATCAAAAACTGTTATGGAAATGTTTTAGTAAATTCCAGTCATGCTTAAAGTCAAACCTGCTTTTTTGTGTTATTAACTCTTCGTTGATAACAATTCAAACAAAGTATCAAATATTTCTATTACCATTAAGTACAAAGTGGTTTACTTACTCTCATCATCTAGGAAAACTCTTCGTACACCCCCTGACACACCCCAAACTTCCTCAAACCCTGACACTCCGTCATATCCTTCCCCATACGTACACACTCCATCACACCCCACACACCATAAACCCCCACACATCCCCACCCCACCTTCTGGTGCAGTGTGTGGTGAGAGCCTCGCCGTAAACACAAGATAAGCAAGGATCAAGTTGGAACAATAAACTGCTGACTGGCCTCTCCAACCTCCAGAACTATGCACAATAAAACATGTTATTTTTGCTCCTTGTAGCGCCATAATAATAAAAAAAAAGGCTCTATTAAAATGTGTCTAACAGGAGGAAAGCTCTCATAAAAACATGAGAATACAGGAGTACTGCAGTAGGCTTGGTGGCCCATGCCAGGCAGGGCTTATAGGTTTACCTGGAGTCGATTCCGGGGGTCACCGCCCCTTCCCCCGCGGCTCGGTCCCAGACCAGGCCTCCTGGTTGTTGGCTTGATCGATCAAGCCATTAGTGCCTGCCGCCCGCAGTCCAGCGTAGATCAAGGGACTGTTTTGAGGAATTACATTTCCGTATCCCTCTGGTCGATTTTTAACACTATTCACTATTTATTTTAATGACGCTGATGGACTGCGTTAAACCAATGTTTCTTTTTTTAAAATTTGTTCCAAATCTTAATTGTTTAAATCGAAAGCCACGCTGTGAGGTCTTGTCTCATTTAATTTCAACACCTTTATGTTCATTTTTCTTAGGCTGTTATTATATGAAAGACTTGTGAAAATAATTTTAATTTTAAAAATTTTCTCTGTATTATTTACTCTCTATTTATAATCATTCTGTGGTACAGAGACAAAAACTGCGCCTCATATTCTATATAAGATCTTACCTGGACTACACGTTGATAAAATACTTTATTTCAGTGTGATACAATGTTTGTAAAGAGCTGAATAATATTTAGAAATGCATGTAAAACCTACCATAATATGCAGAGCATTTCGGTTAAACTTAACATTAATAAGACAATAATAAATTGAGTGGGTTTTATATACAGTCTCTGAGGTGGTTGTAAATATAAGTTTAGGAGTTACAATGAATAAAAGAGAACTGAATATCGTATTAGTACATGTTATATGGCATTTATCAAGTTTGTTTAAAGAATTACAGGTTTGATTATGATTACTGGAAATGAGGATTCTAACATATTAACATAATATTAACACAATGAATGTTTTGATGGTTGGAAGGATTACAGGTATTAAGAATAAGGTTATATTGTTTTCCATATGTTTATGACAATTAGATACTGGATATATAGTTTTCACATAATTAGCTGATGTTGGGATATGTTAGGGACAGGAAGTGTTTCTTAATGGTAGTTTTGAAGATGCTGGCTGAAACAATGGTTCTGGAGATTTAGTTTTCGTTCTATAATATATAGGTATAAATGCAACATTCTTTTGACGAAGGACCATTCACCAACATCATGGCACTATCCTTTTGGAAGGGAGAGTTTTGTCTAGTTGTAGGTTGACTGGTGTGGTGGTGGTGACTTGGTGTATGTATAAATGTGCTCACATTTTTGTGGTTGCAGGGTGTGTTAGTTACCATTTTGTCCTAGGCACATGTCGATTAGACACTAGGCATGTTGTATATGCGTGCTTGTGTATGTGTGTGTGTGTACTCACCTAGTTGTACTCACCTAGTTGAGGTTGCAGGGGTCGAGTCCAAGCTCCTGGCCCCGCCTCTTCACTGGTCGCTACTAGGTCACTCTCCCTGAACCATGAGCTTTATCGTACCTCTGCTTAAAGCTATGTATGGATCCTGCCTCCACTACATCGCTTCCCAAACTATTCCACTTCCTGACTACTCTGTGGCTGAAGAAATACTTCCTAACATCCCTTTGATTCATCTGTGTCTTCAGCTTCCAACTGTGTCCCCGTGTTGCTGTGTCCAGTCTCTGGAACATCCTGTCTTTGTCCACCTTGTCAATTCCTCTCAGTATTTTGTAAGTCGTTATCATGTCCCCCCTATCTCTCCTGTCCTCCAGTGTCGTCAGGTTGATTTCCCTTAACCTCTCCTCATAGGACATACCTCTTAACTCTGGGACTAGTCTTGTTGCAAACCTTTGCACTTTCTCTAGTTTCTTTACATGCTTGGCTAGGTGTGGGTTCCAAACTGGTGCCGCATACTCCAAAATGGGCCTAACGTACACGGTGTACAGGGTCCTGAACGATTCCTTATTAAGATGTCGGAATGCTGTTCTGAGGTTTGCTAGGCGCCCATATGCTGCAGCAGTTATTTGGTTGATGTGCGCTTCAGGAGATGTGCCTGGTGTTATACTCACCCCAAGATCTTTTTCCTTGAGTGAGGTTTGTAGTCTCTGGCCCCCTAGACTGTACTCCGTCTGCGGTCTTCTTTGCCCTTCCCCAATCTTCATGACTTTGCACTTGGTGGGATTGAACTCCAGGAGTCAATTGCTGGACCAGGTCTGCAGCCTGTCCAGATCCCTTTGTAGTTCTGCCTGGTCTTCGATAGAGTGAATTCTTCTCATCAACTTCACGTCATCTGAAAACAGGGACACCTCAGAGTCTATTCCTTCAGTCATGTCGTTCACAAATACCAGAGACAGCACTGGTCCTAGGACTGACCCCTGTGGGACCCCGCTGGTCACAGGTGCCCACTCTGACACCTCGCCACGTACCATGACTCGCTGCTGTCTTCCTGACAAGCATTCCCTGATCCATTGTAGTGCCTTCCCTGTTATCCCTGCTTGGTCCTCCAGTTTTTGCACCAATCTCTTGTGTGGAACTGTGTCAAACGCCTTCTTGCAGTCCAAGAATATGCAATCCACCCACCCCTCTCTCTCTTGTCTTACTGCTGTCACCATGTCATAGAACTCCAGTAGGTTTGTGACACAGGATTTCCCGTCCCTGAAACCATGTTGGCTGCTGTTGATGAGATCATTCCTTTCTAGGTGTTCCACCACTCTTCTCCTGATAATCTTCTCCATGATTTTGCATACTATACATGTCAGTGACACTGGTCTGTAGTTTAATGCTTCATGTCTGTCTTCTTTTTTAAAGATTGGGACTACATTTGCTGTCTTCCATGCCTCCGGCAATCTCCCTGTTTCGATAGATGTATTGAATATTGTTGTTAGGGGTACACATAGCGCCTCTGCTCCCTCTCTCAATATCCATGGGGAGATGTTATCTGGCCCCATTGCCTTTGAGGTATCTAGCTCACTCAGAAGCCTCTTCACTTCTTCCTCGGTTGTGTGCACTGTGTCCAGCACATGGTGGTGTGCCCCACCTCTCGTCTTTCTGGAGCCCCTTCTGTCTCCTCTGTGAACACTTCTTTGAATCTCTTGTTGAGTTCCTCACATACTTCACCGTCATTTCTTGTTGTCTCTCCTCCTTCCTTTCTTAGCCTGATTCTCCATAGTAGTAACCAGTTACCAGTAACCACTGTGCCAGTTGACTCACGACCAACCGTCTCTGCCTGAGTCACTATCTGAACTCATTGCGCTGACCTGGCATTATTCAAAGACCCTCTCACATATGGGTACGGGCGGCCAGTCAGTCAGTTATACGAGAGTGAGCAAGGAGGCAGGTCACGGCTGTAAGGGCGTTATCCACCTTATCTGTAATTATACGTAATACCAGCCTACGTGAGTATTTCTTACCTAATCCACGTGTCGAACTCCCACATGATATGATTACCTGGTCCTTGACTGTTGTTTTCCTCCTGATGTGGCTGTACAACAGTTTCGAGTCAGATTTGGCTTTCGCTGCTATGTCATTTTCATATTGTCTCTGGGCCTCCCTTCTTATCTGTGCATATTCGTTTCTGGCTCTACGACTGCTCTCCTTATTCTCCTGGGTCCTTTGCCTTCTATATTTCTTCCATTCCCTAGCACACTTGGTTTTTGCCTCCCTGCACCTTTGGGTAAACCATGGGCTCATCCTGGCTTTTTCATTATTCCTGTTACCCTTGGGTACAAACCTCTCCTCAGCCTCCTTGCATTTTGTTGCTACATATTCCATCATCTCATTAACTGGCTTCCCTTCCAGTTCTCTGTCCCACTGAACCCCGTTCAGGAAGTTCCTCATTCCTGTGTAGTCCCCTTTCTTGTAGTTTGGCTTCATTGGTCCTGGCCTTCCTGCTTCTCCCTCCACTTGTAGCTCTACTGTGTATTCGAAGCTTAAAACCACATGATCACTGGCCCCAAGGGGTCTTTCATATGTGATGTCCTCGATATCTGCACAACTCAAGGTGAATACTAAGTCCAGCCTTGCTGGTTCATCCTCTCCTCTCTCTCTTGTAGTGTCCCTTACGTGTTGGTACATGAAGTTTTCCAGTACCACCTCCATCATCTTAGCCCTCCATGTATCTTGGCCTCCATGTGGGTCCAAGTTCTCCCAATGTGCGTGTGTGCGTGTGTGTGTGTGTGTGTGTGTGTGTGTGTGTGTGTGTGTGTGTGTGTGTGTGTGTGTGTGTGTGTGTGTGTGTGTGTGTGTGTGTGTGTGTGTGGTGCCTGGTGCTGTGTGCGTGAGGTGGTCGCCTAGGTGAATTTGCAGTTAAAGTTTCCCCTAGATAAGCGCACTTGCCTCGGTCGTGTGGGTCCTTGCAACACCCACGATGGTGGGTCCTCCTTGCAACACCCCCGATGGTGGGTCCTCCTTGCAACACCCACGATGGTGGGTCCTCCTTGCAACACCCACGATGGTGGGTCCTCCTTGCAACACCCACGATGGTGGGTTCTCCTTGCAACACCCACGATAGTGGGTCCTCCTTGCAACACCCACGATGGTGGGTCCTCCTTGCAACACCCACGATGGTGGGTCCTCCTTGCAACACCCACGATGGTGGGTCCTCCTTGCAACACCCACGATGGTGGGTCCTCCTTGCAACACCCACGATGGTGGGTCCTCCTTGCAACACCCACGATAGTGGGTCCTCCTTGCAACACCCACGATGGTGGGTCCTCCTTGCAACACCCACGATGGTGGTTCCTCCTTGCAACACCCACGATGGTGGTTCCTCCTTGCAACACCCACGATGGTGGTTCCTCCTTGCAACACCCACGATGGTGGTTCCTCCTTGCAACACCCACGATGGTGGTTCCTCCTTGCAACACCCATGATGGTGGGTCCTCCTTGCAACACCCACGATAGTGGTTCCTCCTTGCAACACCCACGATAATGGGTCCTCCTTGTAACACCCATGATGGTGGGTCCTCCTTGTAACACCCACGATGGTGGGTCCTCCTTGTAACACCCACGATGGTGGGTCCTCCTTGTAACACCCACGATGGTGGGTCCTCCTTGCAACACCCACGATGGTGGGTCCTCCTTGTAACACCCACGATGATGATTCCTCCTTGCAACACCCACGATGGTGGGTCCTACTTGCAACACCCACGATGGTGGTTCCTCCTTGCAACACCCACGATGGTGGGTCCTCCTTGCAACACCCACGATGGTGGTTTCTCCTTGCAACACCCACGATGGTGGGTCCTCCTTGCAACACCCACGATGCTGGTTCCTCCTTGCAACACCCACGATGCTGGTTCCTCCTTGCAACACCCACGATGGTGGGTCCTCCTTGCAACACCCACGATGGTGGGTCCTCCTTGCAACACCGACGATGGTGGGTCCTCCTTGCAACACCCACGATGGTGGGTCCTCCTTGTAACACCCACGATGGTGGGTCCTCCTTGCAACACCCACGATGGTGGGTCCTCCTTGCAACACCCACGATGGTGGGTCCTCCTTGCAACACCCACGATGGTGGGTCCTCCTTGCAACACCCACGATGGTGGGTCCTCCTTGCAACACCCACGATGGTGGGTCCTCCTTGCAACACCCACGATGGTGGGTCCTCCTTGCAACACCCACGATGGTGGGTCCTCCTTGCAACACCCACGATGGTGGGTCCTCCTTGCAACACCCACGATGGTGGGTCCTCCTTGCAACACCCACGATGGTGGGTCCTCCTTGCAACACCCACGATGGTGGGTCCTCCTTGCAACACCCACGATAGTGGGTCCTCCTTGCAACACCCACGATGGTGGGTCCTCCTTGCAACACCCACGATGGTGGTTCCTCCTTGCAACACCCACGATGGTGGGTCCTCCTTGTAACACCCATGATGGTGGGTCCTCCTTGTAACACCCACGATGGTGGGTCCTCCTTGTAACACCCACGATGGTGGGTCCTCCTTGTAACACCCACGATGGTGGGTCCTCCTTGCAACACCCACGATGGTGGGTCCTCCTTGTAACACCCACGATGATGATTCCTCCTTGCAACACCCACGATGGTGGGTCCTACTTGCAACACCCACGATGGTGGTTCCTCCTTGCAACACCCACGATGGTGGGTCCTCCTTGCAACACCCACGATGGTGGTTTCTCCTTGCAACACCCACGATGGTGGGTCCTCCTTGCAACACCCACGATGGTGGGTCCTCCTTGCAACACCCACGATGGTGGGTCCTCCTTGCAACACCCACGATGGTGGGTCCTCCTTGCAACACCCACGATGGTCCTCCTTGGGTCCTCCTTGCAACACCCACGATGGTGGGTCCTCCTTGCAACACCCACGATGGTGGGTCCTCCTTGCAACACCCACGATGGTGGGTCCTCCTTGCAACACCCACGATGGTGGGTCCTCCTAGCAACACCCACGATGGTGGGTCCTCCGAGCAACACCCACGCTCGTGGGTCCTCCTTGCAACACCCACGATCGTGGGTCCTTCTTGTACCACCCATGATGGTGGGTCCTCCTTGGAACACCCACGATGGTGGGTCCTCCTTGTAACACCCACAACCGATGGTGGTTCCTCCTTGCACGATGGTGGGTCCTCCTTGCAACACCCACGATGGTGGGTCCTCCTTGCCACCCACGATGGTGCCTCCTTGCAACACCCACGATGGTGGGTCCTCCTTGCAACACCCACGATGGTGGTTCCTCCTTGCAACACCCACGATGGTGGGTCCTCCTTGCAACACCCACGATGGTGGTTTCTCCTTGCAACACCCACGATGGTGGGTCCTCCTTGCAACACCCACGATGGTGGGTCCTCCTTGCAACACCCACGATGGTGGGTCCTCCTTGCAACACCCACGATGGTGGGTCCTCCTTGCAACACCCACGATGGTGGTTCCTCCTTGCAACACCCACGATGGTGGTTCCTCCTTGCAACACCCACGATGGTGGTTCCTCCTTGCAACTCCCACGATGGTGGTTCCTCCTTGCAACACCCACGATGGTGGGTTCCTCCTTGCAACACCCACGATGGTGGGTCCTACTTGCAACACCCACGATGGTGGGTCCTCCTTGCAACACCCACGATGGTGGGTCCTCCTTGCAACACCCACGATGGTGGGTCCTCCTTGCAACACCCACGATGGTGGGTCCTCCTTGCAACACCCACGATGGTGGGTCCTCCTTGCAACACCCACGATGGTGGGTCCTCCTTGCAACACCCACGATGGTGGGTCCTCCTTGCAACACCCACGATGGTGGGTCCTCCTTGCAACACCCACGATGGTGGTTCCTCCTTGCAACACCCACGATGGTGGTTCCTCCTTGCAACACCCATGATGGTGGGTCCTCCTTGCAACACCCACGATAGTGGTTCCTCCTTGCAACACCCACGATAGTGGGTCCTTCTTGTAACACCCATGATGGTGGGTCCTCCTTGTAACACCCACGATGGTGGGTCCTCCTTGTAACACCCCCGATGGTGGGTCCTCCTTGCAACACCCACGATGGTGGGTCCTCCTTGCAACACCCACGATGGTGGGTCCTCCTTGTAACACCCACGATGATGATTCCTCCTTGCAACACCCACGATGGTGGGTCCTACTTGCAACACCCACGATGGTGGTTCCTCCTTGTAACACCCACGATGGTGGGTCCTTCTTGCAACACCCACGATGGTGGTTTCTCCTTGCAACACCCACGATGGTGGGTCCTCCTTGCAACACCCACGATGGTGGGTCCTCCTTGCAACACCCACGATGGTGTTTCCTCCTTGCAACACCCACGATGGTGGGTCCTCCTTGCAACACCCACGATGGTGGGTCCTCCTTGCAACACCCACGATGGTGGGTCCTCCTTGCAACACCCACGATGGTGGTTCCTCCTTGCCACCCACTATGGTGGGTCCTCCTTGCAACACCCACGATGGTGGGTCCTCCTTGCAACACCCACGATGGTGGTTCCTCCTTGCAACACCCACGATGGTGGCAACACCCACGATGGTGGTTCCTCCTTGCAACACCCACGATGGTGGTTCCTCCTTGCAACACCCACGATGGAGGGTCCTCCTTGCAACACCCACGATGGTGGTTCCTCCTTGCAACACCCACTATGGTGGGTCCTCCTTGCAACACCCACGATGGTGGGTCCTCCTTGCAACACCCACGATGGTGGGTCCTCCTTGCAACACCCACGATGGTGGGTCCTCCTTGCAACACCCACGATGGTGGGTTCCTCCTTGCAACACCCACGATGGTGGGTCCTCCTTGCAACACCCACGATGGTGGGTCCTCCTTGCAACACCCACGATGGTGGGTCCTCCTTGGAACACCCACGATTGGGTCCTCCTTGCAACACCCACGATGGTGGTTCCTCCTTGCAACACCCACGATGGTTGTTCCTCCTTGCAACACCCACGAGGGTGGTTCCTCCTTGCAACACCCACGATGGTGCTTCCTCCTTGCAACACCCACGATGGTGGGTCCTACTTGCAACACCCACGATGGTGGTTCCTCCTTGCAACACCCACGATGGTGGGTCCTCCTTGCAACACCCACGATGGTGGGTCCTCCTTGTAACACCCACGATGGTGGGTTCCTCCTTGCAACACCCACGATGGTGGGTCCTCCTTGCAACACCCACGATGGTGGTTCCTCCTTGCAACACCCACGATGGTGGGTCCTCCTTGCAACACCCACGATGGTCCTCCTTGCAACACCCACGATGGTGGGTCCTCCTTGCAACACCCACGATTGGTACCTCCTTGCAACACCCACGATGGTGGTTCCTCCTTGCAACACCCACGATGGTGGGTCCTCCTTGCAACACCCACGATGGTGGTTCCTCCTTGCAACACCCACGATGGTGGTTCCTCCTTGCAACACCCACGATGGTGGGTCCTCCTTGCAACACCCACGATGGTGGGTCCTCCTTGCAACACCCACGATGGTGGGTTCCTCCTTGCAACCCCCACGATGGTGGGTCCTCCTTGCAACACCCACGATGGTGGGTCCTCCTTGCAACACCCACGATGGTGGGTCCTCCTTGCAACACCCACGATGGTGGGTCCTCCTTGCAACACCCACGATGGTGGTTCCTCCTTGCAACACCCACGATGGTCCTCCTTGCAACACCCACGATGGTGGGTCCTCCTTGCAACACCCACGATGGTTCCTCCTTGCAACACCCACGATGGAGGGTCCTACTTGCAACACCCACGATGGTGGTTCCTCCTTGCAACACCCACGATGGAGGGTCCTCCTTGCAACACCCACGATGGTGGGTCCTCCTTGTAACACCCACGATGGTGGTTCCTCCTTGTAACACCCACGATGGTGGGTCCTCCTTGTAACACCCACGATGGTGGTTCCTCCTTGCAACACCCACGATGGAGGGTCCTACTTGCAACACCCACGATGGTGGTTCCTCCTTGCAACACCCACGATGGAGGGTCCTCCTTGCAACACCCACGATGGTGGGTCCTCCTTGTAACACCCACGATGGTGGTTCCTCCTTGTAACACCCACGATGGTGGGTCCTCCTTGCAACACCCACGATGGTGGGTCCTCCTTGCAACACCCACGATGGTGTTATATATTTATGGTCTTCATGTGTGCGTTTGGGAGGCAGAAATCTGCAGGAGCATATGTTTAAGATGTGTGGGATGAGGAGGGTCGTGTGTGTGAGGTGAGAGGGGTCGTGAGTGTGGGGTGAAAAGGGTCGTGTGTGGGGTGAGGAGGGTCGTGAGTGTGGGGTGAGAAGGGTCGTGAGTGTGTGAGGTATGTGGGGTAAGGAGGGTCATGTGTGGGGTGAGGAGGGTCGTGTGTGGGGGTGAGGAGGGTCGTGAGTGTGTGGTGTGTGGGGTGAGGAGGGTCGTGTGTGGAGGTGAGGTGGATTGTGTGTGTGTGAGGTGTGTGGGGTGAGGGTCGTGTGTGTGAGGTGTATGGGGTGGAGGGTCGTGTGTGTGGGGTGATGAGGGTCGTGTGTGTGAGGTGAGGAGAGTCGTGTGTGGGGGAGGAGGAGGGTCGTGTGTGTGGGAGGTGTGTGGGGTGGGGAGGGTCGTGTGTGGGGTGAGGATGGTCGTGTGTGGGGGTGAGGATGGTCGTGTGTGTGGGGGTGAGGAGGGTCGTGTGTGTGTGAGGTGTGTGGGGTGAGGAGGGTCGTGTGTAGGAGTGAGAAGGATCGTGTGTGTGGGGGTAAGAGGGTTGTGTGTGAGGTGTGTGGGGTGAGGAGGGTCGTGTGTATGGGGGTGAGGAGGGTCGTTTGTATGTGGGGTGAGGAGGGTCGTGTGTGTGAGGTGTGTGGGGTGAGAAGGGTCGTGTGTGGGGGTGAGGAGGGTCGTGTGTGTGGGGTTGAAGAGGGTTGTGTGAGGTGTGTGGGGTGAGGAGGGTCGTGTGTGTGAGATGAGAAGGGTCGTGTGTATGTGGGGTGAGGAGGGTCGTGTGTGTGTGAGGTGTGTGGGGTTAGGAGGGTCATGTGTGTTAGCTGTGATGGGTGACCGGAGGGTAGCAGCAGTACTGGTGTGTCACAGCTTGGGTGAGGATGTTGTGTACAGTGCTGCCTCTTCTCTTCCCTTCCCTCTTCTCTCCCTTCTCTTCTCACTTCTCAAGGTAGGTGTACACAGCTACTCTGGGAAACTGTTACATCTAATACCTCTAATAATAATTATATTATTATTATTATTATTATTATTATTATTATTATTATTATTATTAGCATATTATTAAAACACCTCATCCGATCGGCTTCAAATTTTCCATGCTGGTGTGTTGTTCCTATTGAAAGGTTCATACTACTACTAGCATGTGCAGGCCTTCTACTCAGTTTTATATAGATCATTCCCAGATTTTTTTTCTGTGCGATAACTTGAGAGAGCCTCTTCAGCTCGGCTTTAAGTTTTCAGCCAGCGTGTCCTACTCAGAAGAATGACATTGTTACTGGCATGTGTAGATGCCAATGTAACAATTTTATTATTAAAATGAACTATTATTCATAAGAACATACATGAGTGGGAGGGGGTGGGTTTGATTAGTGTGCCTGGGGTATGGAAGCAAATTCTTGGGTAGCTCTGGGAAAAAGTTCCACAAATACATGGGTGGTTTTGATTAGGACCTGCCTTGTATTTACCAGTAGGCCCAGTAGTCTAATGTGGGCCCTTCTGGCCACCTCGGCTAGTGTGTAAACCATCACTCTGTTGCTCTCATCGTATTCTTGTCTTGATCTCCTGCTGTTTGATGGCAGGTTGTACATCACTGCTATCATCACTTTTGGACCCTCAGTTTGAAGTGTTCCTACTATGTAGTCATTTGTTACACCTCTGACTAGTCCTCCCATCTCCTCAAAACTGCATTAGTTTTTGATGACCTGTGCAACTCCTTCCCCTCTGTTCCCCCCGTCTTTTCTATTATCACCCCCATGAGTTTTGTCTCTTATTTGTTATTCCATCTGTGTTGGTGTACAATTTCTTCAGCTTCCTTTCTAGCACTATATTTAGGGGGGTGGGAGGGGTTGGTGCAGGCTGAGGGGGTGGGAGGGGTTGGTGCAGGCTGAGGGGGTGGGAGGGGTGGGTGCCGGCTGTGGGGGTGGGTGGGGTTGGTGCAGGCTGAGGGTGTGGTAGACAGGTCTGAATATTATGGTAGGCTGCTGTTGTGGTGGTATTAGTGCTGGGAGGGACTGTGGATGTGGAGTGTGGCTTGGTTCTGGTTACACAAATAACCCACACATAGGAGAGAGGAGCTTACGACGACGTTTCAGTCCGACTTAGACCATTTACAAAGTCATACTAACAGAAAAGACTGAAGCAGCCAGTATATATAGGGAAGCAGGACAAGGGTGGGAACAAGAGAGGGAGAAGAGGAAGTAGTAGTAGTGGAAGTAGTAGTAGAAGAAATAGTGGAGGTAGAAAGTAGGGAGAGTAGTTTAGTAGCACAAAAGAGAAAAGGGAGAGAAGGGTGAAGGGAGGCAATAGTAAAGGTAGTAGCAATAGTAGAGGAATGGAAGACGTAGAGGAAGTAGAAGTGAGGTTAGTCTAAGGACAAGAAAAGAGCACTGCAGGACAGCTAAGGACCCACAAGGGGTAGATCAAAAATACAGGGAGTGGGGAGCAGAAACTGACTTACAAAACACACTAAGGCGAAGAAAAGAAAACAGTGAGAAAGTAAAAAAAAAAATACGAAAGGAGAAGAGGTAGGGAAAGGAGAGAAGAAATGATCACATTAAGTCATGAGTGTTCTGAAGTTTGGACAATGTAATGAGAAAGAAAGGCATCAACAGAGACAAAGCCACGACTAAGATTCACACAAGGAAAGTTGTGTATAAGGGAAGCTTCAACAAGATGACGGCTGTGAAAGCTAGAAGTAGGGTAGACAGTTTTAGCAGAGGACCAGTCAATAGGATGACTGTGATCTCTAACATGACAAAAGAGCATTACTGGTGTCGGCGAGCCTAAGACCTCTTTTGCGTACTTTGAGTCTGTCAGAAAGAGAGTGGCTAGTGGCTGCCTCACTCTTTTGTTAGTGTGACTTTGTAAATGGTCCAAGTCAGACTGAAACATCATCGTAAGCTTCTTCCTATGTGTTGATTATTTGTGTATTGTTCCATTCGTGGTATTGTGCCTTTTTGTTCTTTTTTGGTTCTGGTTATTGTGTATGGTTGGTGTTGGGTGGTAGGGATTGAGGGGATGCTATGGGCGGTTCTGTGGGCAGCTGTGTTTGTTGTTCCTCCTGAGGCTGTGCTTCCCTGTCTTTCCCGTCTGCAGATTTCTGCCCTATCTCCCCTTCCTGCCTCTGGCACATTACTCTTTCTCTCAGTTGTTCCTTTCTTTTTGTGTTCTACTGCGAATGAGATACATTCACTGATATTTTTGGGAACTCTTTAACTGTGGTTTCTGCTGCAGGATCTTGTTTAGTATTATTTCTGTCTTGAATGTCAATTTGATCGAGCAGTTCTTTTTCCTAGAGTACCACCCAAGTCTCTAAAAAATTGTCAGTTGGGTCATGTCCTCTTCTGTTATCATAATGACGCTCTTAATTTCTTTTACCTCCCCCCGTCTTCTTTCATCATAGGTCTTCCATTCTGCCTCGTGGAGCCCCTGAATAATAAGTGACTTCTCCCTCTCCTGTTCCCATTTCGTTTTCCTCTGTATGTCTGGATCCTATTTAAGTATCTCCTTGGTTGTTTCCCTTATCGACTTGCAGTGGCCTGATATCATTTCCTCAAGGGATTTCTTTGCTTTTTCCCCTCCTTCAATCCCCTCACTGTCCTCTGATGTTGATGCACCTTGCTCCTATTGGTTCTCATCTCTATTCCACTTCAGCACTTCCAGTTCCTCCACCTGGGTCTGCATCTTTGTCTCAGTAGCAAGAGCTCATAACTCCCATTTCTTGCTCTCTCTAGATATTTTCTTCATCAGTGTGTTGCAAAACTCGCTTAGCCTTTTTTCCCACTCATGTTTCATCATTCCCTTGATTCTTTCCGCCAATGCTTCCTTCTTAGCCCAGCCATCCCCGGTACCATTTCTTCTTCCTGCTGTTTTTTTTGTGTGTGTGATACCTACTAGCAATTACCTATTTTTAATTACACTAGCTCTGCTGTTAGTATTGCTATTGGTGTCCTGTGTTTAAGGTTTCAATTTTCATATATTTTTAATAACCAGTGATGAATTATAGCACTTGCTGCCTGCTATATGTCAATATGTTGTTCCAACAATGTCTTTTTGAAACACTTCTTAGTATCTCACAGCCAATGATTCTTTATCACCTCCTTCACGACCTTAAGTGTTTATAATGTCATTAAGTGGTCAAGACCACGCCAGACCTGGTCATCAAGACCACACCAGACCTGGTCATCAAGACTACACCAGACCTGGTCATCAAGACCACACCAGACCTGGTCATCAAGACCACACCAGACCTGGTCATCAAGACTACACCAGACCTGATCGTCAAAACCACCCCAGACCTGATCGTCAAAACCACCCCAGACCTGATCGTCAAAACCACCCCAGACCTACTTAATAGAAAAACTCCAATAATATTCACAACACTACATAAAGACAATTTTACGCAGATAATACATACATGCATATACATACATACATACATACATACATGCATTTATTCACACGGTTGATAACCTACGCCATCTGGAAGGAAAATCTACAACTAATAATGAAATGAATAAAAACTTTAATGTGTTATGAAAACGCTAACTACATCTGGAACGTTATTTATGTCAGGTGTTTATGATCATTTAGTCAAGATAAGAGTTGCTTGCTGACACTTGGTGTGGCATTACTATATATACACTCAGAATTATACATTCATATTCATATACACTCAGACAGACATGTATATATACAATATATAAATCTCTTAGTAAATACTGTCTCACTCTCTGTGAATTATTAATAGTTTAAAATCTATCTACTACACGAGGATCATAAAGGTTGGATGTCACCACTAGTCAAGACAACTTTAAAATCCCCCCAAAAAGGATTAAAATTCTCAGTATATATACACTGTAATATATATTTCTCGGTGTATATATCCTTGTAAAATAAAGGTAAATCTGCCTTTTATGCTCCATTAGCAGTATACCTCGACGGTCTCTTAATATTCTCTTTTAATTTTTTTTAATGGTAAGGATGGGCAGTTTAACAGCTGCAGTGATATAGTTTAGTTGTAGCGTTTGTTTTTGTTCATATTATCCTGTAACTCATCGTGGTCTTGTTTCTTTGTTTACAACAAAGCTGACAAAACTTATTTTATGACTTAAGCTTTGCTTCTCCGAGTAATTATATCCTATCACGCAGATGTTAATTCCAAGTTCATTGTGTTGGTCTCACAACAAAGTTTAGAGAGACTGTGCTTTAAAGAGTGTTTTAAACAGTGTTTTAAAGAGGTTGTTTTAAAGTGTTTTAAGATGAGAGTCACTTAAGTGCATCTCAACATTTTATTTATCAAATATAGTTTTAATTTTTATATTGATATAGATCATTACAAACGTCATTATATTCTTATATTATGTAATTTCATTATTTTTCCTCCTTGTTTTTCTTTACTTATTCTTTCTATGAATATATATATATATATATATATATATATATATATATGTATATATATATATATATATATATATATATATATATATAAATATATATATATATAACTGGAGTTTACCTGGAGAGAGTGGCGGGGGTCAATGCCCCCGCGGCCCGGTCTGTGACCAGGCCTCCAGGTGGATCAGCGCCTGATCAACCAGGCTGTTGCTGCTGGCTGCACGCAAACCAACGTACGAGCCACAGCCCGGCTGATCAGGAACTGACTTTACCTGGAGTTTACCTGGAGAGAGTTCCGGGGGTCAACGCCCCCGCGGCCCGGTCTGAGACCAGGCCTCCTGGTGGATCAGAGCCTGATCAACCAGGCTGTTGCTGCTGGCTGCACGCAAACCAACATACGAGCCACAGCCCGGCTGATCCGGAACTGACTTTAGGTGCTTGTCCAGTGCCAGCTTGAAGACTGTCAGGGGTCTGTTGGTAATCCCCCTTATGTGTGCTGGGAGGCAGTTGAACAGTCTCGGGCCCCTGACACTTATTGTATGGTCTCTTAACGTGCTAGTGACACCCCTGCTTTTCATTGGGGGGATGGTGCTTGTCCAGTGCCAGCTTGAAGACTGCCAGGGGTCTGTTGGTAATCCCCCTTATGTGTGCTGGGAGGCAGTTGAACAGTCTCGGGCCCCTGACACTTATTGTATGGTCTCTTAACGTGCTAGTGACACCCCTGCTTTTCATTGGGGGGATGGTGCATCGTCTGCCAAGTCTTTTGCTTTCGTAGTGAGTGATTTTCGTGTGCAAGTTCGGAACTAGTCCCTCTAGGATTTTCCAGGTGTATATAATCATGTATCTCTCCCTCCTGCGTTCCAGGGAATACAGGTTTAGAAACCTCAAGCGCTCCCAGTAATTGAGGTGTTTTATCTCCGTTATGCGCGCCGTGAAAGTTCTCTGTACATTTTCTAGGTCGGCAATTTCACCTGCCTTGAAAGGTGCTGTTAGAGTGCAGCAATATTCCAGCCTAGATAGAACAAGTGACCTGAAGAGTGTCATCATGGGCTTGGCCTCCCTAGTTTTGAAGGTTCTCATTATCCATCCTGTCATTTTTCTAGCAGATGCGATTGATACAATGTTATGGTCCTTGAAGGTGAGATCCTCCGACATAATCACTCCCAGGTCTTTGACGTTGGTGTTTCGCTCTATTTTGTGGCCAGAATTTGTTTTGTACTCTGATGAAGATTTAATTTCCTCATGTTTACCATATCTGAGTAATTGAAATTTCTCATCGTTGAACTTCATATTGTTTTCTGCAGCCCACTGAAAGATTTGGTTGATGTCCGCCTGGAGCCTTGCAGTGTCTGCAATGGAAGACACTGTCATGCAGATTCGGGTGTCATCTGCAAAGGAAGACACGGTGCTGTGGCTGACATCCTTGTCTATGTCGGATATGAGGATGAGGAACAAGATGGGAGCTAGTACTGTGCCTTGTGGAACAGAGCTTTTCACCGTAGCTGCCTCGGACTTTACTCTGTTGACGACTACTCTCTGTGTTCTGTTAGTGAGGAAATTATAGATCCATCGACCGACTTTTCCTGTTATTCCTTTAGCGCGCATTTTGTGCGCTATTACGCCATGGTCACACTTGTCGAAGGCTTTTGCAAAGTCTGTATATATTACATCTGCATTCTTTTTGTCTTCTAGTGCATTTAGGACCTTGTCGTAGTGATCCAGTAGTTGAGACAGACAGGAGCGACCTGTTCTAAACCCATGTTGCCCTGGGTTGTGTAACTGATGGGTTTCTAGATGGGTGGTGATCTTGCTTCTTAGGACCCTTTCAAAGATTTTTATGATATGGGATGTTAGTGCTATTGGTCTGTAGTTCTTTGCTGTTGCTTTACTGCCCCCTTTGTGGAGTGGGGCTATGTCTGCTGTTTTTAGTAACTGAGGGACGACCCCCGTGTCCATGCTCCCTCTCCATAGGATGGAAAAGGCTCGTGATAGGGGCTTCTTGCAGTTCTTGATGAACACAGAGTTCCATGAGTCTGGCCCTGGGGCAGAGTGCATGGGCATGTCATTTATCGCCTGTTCGAAGTCATTTGGCGTCAGGATAACATCGGATAGGCTTGTGTTAATCAAATTTTGTGGCTCTCTCATAAAAAATTCATTTTGATCTTCGACTCTCAGTCTGGTTAGCGGCTTGCTAAAAACTGAGTCATATTGGGACTTGAGTAGCTCACTCATTTCCTTGCTGTCATCTGTGTAGGACCCATCTTGTTTAAGTAGGGGCCCAATACTGGGCGTTGTTCTCGATTTTGATTTGGCATAGGAGAAGAAATACTTTGGGTTTCTTTCGATTTCATTTATAGCTTTTAGTTCTTCCCACGATTCCTGACTCCTAAAGGATTCTTTTAGCTTAAGTTCGATGCTTGCTATTTCTCTGACCAGTGTCTCCCTGCGCATTTCAGATATATTGACCTCTTTTAGCCGCTCTGTTATTCTTTTCCGTCGCCTGTAAAGGGAGCGCCTGTCTCTTTCTATTTTACATCTACTCCTCCTTTTTCTTAGAGGAATAAGCCTTGTGCATACATCGAGTGCCACCGAGTTAATCTGTTCTAGGCATAAGTTTGGGTCTGTGTTGCTTAGTATATCTTCCCAGCTTATATCGGTTAGGACTTGGTTTACTTGGTCCCACTTTATGTTTTTGTTATTGAAGTTGAATTTGGTGAATGCTCCCTCGTGACTAGTCTCATTTTGTCGGTCTGGGGCTCCTCGCATACATGTCTGAACCTCAATTATGTTGTGATCTGAGTATATTGTTTTTGATATGGTGACATTTCTTATCAGATCATCATTGTTAGTGAATATGAGGTCTAGTGTATTCTCCAGTCTAGTAGGCTCTATTATTTGCTGGTTTAAATTGAATTTTGTGCAGAGATTTAAAAGCTCGTGTGAGTGTGAGTTTTCATCAGAGCTGCCTCCTGGTGTTATTTCTGCAACAATATTATTTGCTATATTCCTCCATTTTAGGTGCCTTAAGTTGAAATCCCCCAGGAGCAAGATGTTGGGTGCAGGAGCTGGAAGATTTTCCAGACAGTGGTCAATTTTTAACAGCTGTTCCTGGAATTGCTGGGATGTTGCATCCGGAGGCTTGTACACTACCACAATGACTAGGTTTTGGTTCTCGACCTTTACTGCTAAAACTTCCACTACGTCATTTGAGGCATTAAGCAGTTCTGTGCAAACAAGTGACTCTGCAATGTCACTTGTTTGCACAGAACTGCTTAATGCCTCAAATGACGTAGTGGAAGTTTTAGCAGTAAAGGTCGAGAACCAAAACCTAGTCATTGTGGTAGTCTACAAGCCTCCGGATGCAACATCCCAGCAATTCCAGGAACAGCAAAACAACCATAGGGGACTTGAAAGATGGCTCGTCTTTTTGTGTTACAATCAGCACATCAGTAGGAACTTGCAATGTTGCAGAAATGAGAGTGAAGTCCAGGTAAAAGCTCTCAAAGGAACGACTCTAGCTACAATAAGATGGCATTATGCAGACCAGTGCCAGGTGCCAGGTGCCAGGTGCCAGAAAGATGAAGGCAAAATATTAAAAAGCAGTAGCATTACAGGCATATAAGCAGCCCATCGACATTAAATATTTAGTAATGACCTAGCGACCACAACATTAGTGACATGACAACTATCACACAAAAGTTGCCATCAGACTTCATGATTTCATATCGAATTATTATAAAAGACTTCAGTATTCTAATCTCAAAGATATCTGGCATCTTTCAGTTGGGGAAATTCCATCGCATACAAAGAAAACAGGAAAGCAGCAAAATGGGAAAACCGTCCTATTTCCAGAGGCAGGTCCAATTCACCCTCAGGTAAATGCTGGTTTATACATAAAGTTGGCTGGGAGAAGCAAAGGATACTCAATACATCAGTGTAGAGCTGCATTTACACAATCCAACGAGCTGAGGTAGGAATCCTACTTCAGACTGTATACAATGCCTTCAATTACAAAGTTATCGAGTAACTATTATTATATAATGAACGTTTATCATGTTTTATAATTGCCAATTCTATAATATTTTGTTCAAGCCAAGAGGACCAAGGAACCAATACTCTGGCTTCTGGCCAAAATTGGCAAAATTACTGCATCCTAATGTGGCTGAAAATCGCATTTGATTACTGTGCAGTTCGTTTTGAATATCGGTGTTGTGATACCCTGACATCTAAAGGTTTGCTGGTCTGTCCCACATAAGAGTAATTGCAGCCATTGCAACCGATCCTGTAAACACCACCAACACAGTGTTCAGGAGAATTCTTTATCAAAATACTTTTAACTCTGTGAAGTCTTAAAAACTACTTGTGTGTTGAAACTTTCAGGGCATTTGGTAGGACAGAAAAAAATATAATTGTATGAGAGAACCAGCACATTTTTTATCAATCCTGCAATATTGCAAGCTCCTGATGTGTTGAATGCAACACATAAGGCCTAGAGATATGCTTCAACTCCCCCATGGTTGCTTTGCATCTTGTGTCGCTTGTTCACGGATTGTATATATATATATATATATATATATATATATATATATATAGATACATATATATATATATATATATATATATATATATATATATATATATATATATATATATGTAGGTAGTAGGTTGGTAGACAGCAGCCGTCCAGGGAGGTACTACCGTCCTGCCAAGTGAGTGTAAAACGAAAGCCTGTAATTGTTTTACATGATGGTAGGATTGCTGGTGTCTTTTGTCTGTCTCATAAATATGCAAGATTGCATGTAAGTTTTGCTACTTCTACTTACACTTAGGTCACACTACACATACATGTACAAGCATATATATACACACCCCTCTGGGTTTTCTTCTATTTTCTTTCGAATTCTTGTTCTTGTTTATTTCCTCTTATCTCCATGGGGAAGTGGAACAGAATTCTTCCTCTGTAAGCCATGCGTGTCGTAAGAGGTGACTAAAATGCCGGGAGCAAGGGGCTAGTAACCCCTTCTCCTGTATATGTTGCTAGGTTTGAAGGGAGAAACTTTCGTTTTTCCTTTTGGGCTACCCTGCCTCGGTGGGATACGGCCGGTGTGTTGAAAGAAATATATATATATATATATATATATATATATATATATATATATATATATATATATATATATATATATATATATAATATATATATATATATATACACATATATATACATATATATATATTACCTGGAGTTTACCTGGAGAGAGTTCCGGGGGTCAATGCCCCCGCGGCCCGGTCTGTGACCAGGCCTCCTGGTGGATCAGAGCCTGATCAACCAGGCTGTTGCTGCTGGCTGCACGCAAACCAACGTACGAGCCACAGCCCGGCTGATCAGGAACTGACTTTAGGTGCTTGTCCAGTGCCAGCTTGAAGACTGCCAGGGGTCTGTTGGTAATCCCCCTTATGTGTGCTGGGAGGCAGTTGAACAGTCTCGGGCCCCTGACACTTATTGTATGGTCTCTTAACGTGCTAGTGACACCCCTGCTTTTCATTGGGGGGATGGTGCATCGTCTGCCAAGTCTTTTGCTTTCGTAATGAGTGATTTTCGTGTGCAAGTTCGGTACTAGTCCCTCTAGGATTTTCCAGGTGTATATAATCATGTATCTCTCCCTCCTGCGTTCCAGGGAATACAGGTTTAGGAACCTCAAGCGCTCCCAGTAATTGAGGTGTTTTATCTCCGTTATGCGCGCCGTGAAAGTTCTCTGTACATTTTCTAGGTCGGCAATTTCACCTGCCTTGAAAGGTGCTGTTAGTGTGCAGCAATATTCCAGCCTAGATAGAACAAGTGACCTGAAGAGTGTCATCATGGGCTTGGCCTCCCTAGTTTTGAAGGTTCTCATTATCCATCCTGTCATTTTTCTAGCAGATGCGATTGATACAATGTTATGGTCCTTGAAGGTGAGATCCTCCGACATAATCACTCCCAGGTCTTTGACGTTGGTGTTTCGCTCTATTTTGTGGCCAGAATTTGTTTTGTACTCTGATGAAGATTTAATTTCCTCATGTTTACCATATCTGAGTAATTGAAATTTCTCATCGTTGAACTTCATATTGTTTTCTGCAGCCCACTGAAAGATTTGGTTGATGTCCGCCTGGACCCTTGCAGTGTCTGCAATAGAAGACACTGTCATGCAGATTCGGGTGTCATCTGCAAAGGAAGACACGGTGCTGTGGCTGACATCCTTGTCTATGTCGGATATGAGGATGAGGAACAAGATGGGAGCGAGTACTGTGCCTTGTGGAACAGAGCTTTTCACTGTAGCTGCCTCGGACTTTACTCTGTTGACGACTACTCTCTGTGTTCTGTTAGTGAGGAAATTATAGATCCATCGACCGACTTTTCCTGTTATTCCTTTAGCACGCATTTTGTGCGCTATTACGCCATGGTCACACTTGTCGAAGGCTTTTGCAAAGTCTGTATATATTACATCTGCATTCTTTTTGTCTTCTAGTGCATTTAGGACCTTGTCGTAGTCATCCAATAGTTGAGACAGACAGGAGCGACCTGTTCTAAACCCATGTTGCCCTGAGTTGTGTAACTGATGGGTTTCTAGATGGGTGGTGATCTTGCTTCTTAGGACCCTTTCAAAGATTTTTATGATATGGGATGTTAGTGCTATTGGTCTGTAGTTCTTTGCTGTTGCTTTACTGCCCCCTTTGTGGAGTGGGGCTATGTCTGTTGTTTTTAGTAACTGTGGGACGACCCCCGTGTCCATGCTCCCTCTCCATAGGATGGAAAAGGTTCGTGATAGGGGCTTCTTGCAGTTCTTGATGAACACAGAGTTCCATGAGTCTGGCCCTGGGGCAGAGTGCATGGGCATGTCATTTATCGCCTGTTCGAAGTCATTTGGCGTCAGGATAACATCGGATAGGCTTGTGTTAATCAAATTTTGTGGCTCTCTCATAAAAAATTCATTTTGATCTTCGACTCTCAGTCTGGTTAGCGGCTTGCTAAAAACTGAGTCATATTGGGACTTGAGTAGCTGACTCATTTCCTTGCTGTCATCTGTGTAGGACCCATCTTGTTTAAGTAGGGGCCCAATACTGGACATTGTTCTCGATTTTGATTTGGCATAAGAGAAGAAATACTTTGGGTTTCTTTTGATTTCATTTATGGCTTTTAGTTCTTCCCACGATTCCTGACTCCTAAAGGATTCTTTTAGCTTAAGTTCGATGCTTGCTATTTCTCTGACCAGTGTCTCCCTACGCATTTCAGATATATTGACCTCTTTTAGCCGCTCTGTTATTCTTTTCCGTTTAAAGGGAGCGCCTGTCTCTTTCTAGAGGAATAAGCCTTGTGCATACATCGAGTGCCACCGAGTTAATCTGTTCTAGGCATAAGTTGGGGTCTGTGTTGCTTAGTATATCTTCCCAGCTTATATCGGTTAGGACTTGGTTTACTTGGTCCCACTTTATGTTTTTGTTACTGAAGTTGAATTTGGTGAATGCTCCCTCGTGACTAGTCTCATTATGTCGGTCTGGGGCTCCACGCATACATGTCTGAACCTCAATTATGTTGTGATCTGAGTATATTGTTTTTGATATGGTGACATTTCTTATCAGATCATCATTGTTAGTGAAGATGAGGTCTAGTGTATTCTCCAGTCTAGTAGGCTCTATTATTTGCTGGTTTAAATTGAATTTTGTGCAGAGATTTAAAAGCTCGTGTGAGTGTGAGTTTTCATCAGAGCTGCCTCCTGGTGTTATTACTGCAACAATATTATTTGCTATATTCCTCCATTTTAGGTGCCTTAAGTTGAAATCCCCCAGGAGCAAGATGTTGGGTGCAGGAGCTGGAAGATTTTCCAGACAGTGGTCAATTTTTAACAGCTGTTCCTGGAATTGCTGGGATGTTGCATCCGGAGGCTTGTAGACTACCACAATGACTAGGTTTTGGTTCTCGACCTTTACTGCTAAAACTTCCACTACATCATTTGAGGCATTAAGCAGTTCTGTGCAAACAAGTGACTCTGCACACACACACACACACACACACACACACACACACACACACACACACAAGATCGCAGTCAGCAGGATTCAAAGCCACTTCAGGGAAGGCTGACAAGGCTCCCAAGTGATGCTCTAGACCACTTGGCCACAGATGCCTCAAAAGCTTGTTTACAAGCCATGTTTCACCCAGCTCGGGCACATCAATAGGTCTCAAGCATGGTTTCTTCAGAAGAGATTGATGGACTGAAGACATCGTCTCTAGGCTGAGGGACTGATTACCTCATTCTCCTTCCTCCTCATCCTCCAGCGTTACTCAAGAAATCGTAATGACACGATTGCAAACAAACCATACCCCCGGCCGGGATTGAACCCGCGGTCATAGAGTCTCAAAACTCCAGCCCGTCGCGTTAGCCACTAGACCAGCTAGCCACAATAAGATTCATCCAACTAGGTATATTTCTACACCATAGGAAGGTTAGCACAGGCACCACTGTGACCACAAATGCATTTGTGGTCACAGAGGTGCCTGACTATGGAACTGAACTTCTCCAGGCCGAGGGACTGACAACCTCAAATTCTACGACTACAAGGGTGATGGACTGATTACATCGTCTTCACATCTCTACTCTTCCTGCCTACTTTCTGTATTCGACTGAAGAAGCCTACTGTGTAGGCGAAACGTTTCGGAATAAAGTTGTCTAACTGTTGCATATGTGTCTTACCTAACAACCTGTCGGTATTGTATACCATTTTGATGGTCAGCGTTCTCTGTGTTGGACTAAAGAAGCCATTGGCTGGCGAAACGTTTCCTCAATAAAGATTCCCAGATGCTGCACAAGTGTCTCATTCTTACTATTACCTGAGAATTATCATCACGTCTCGGGATGGACTATCCCATATACAGTACAACAGAAATAGTTTTGATGAAGCTGCTTCCATCATCACAGGGCGGGGAAAATTAACGTGAAAGGGGAAAGAAAAAACAAGTGAAGGCCCAGGTGGGCTGAGCACTTATCTTTGTTTACCGCTATCCACTATCCACCACCGCCAGAATTACCCCTCTCCCTGCCCTGCCCTCTCCCTGCCCAGCCCTCTCCCTGCCCTGCCCTCTCCCTGCCCAGCCCTCTCCCTGCCCTGCTCTCTCCCTGCCCTGCCCTCTCCCTGCCCTGCCCTCTCCTTGCCGTCCCCTCGTCCTTATCACCCTCCTACCCTTTTTCTATACTTCCTCTACCTACCTATCCTTTCCTTCCCCTCTCTCTCTCTCCCTTCCTGTCCTTCCCTCTCCTTCCTTTCCTCTTTCCGTAACTTTTTATTCCTCAACTTCTCCACGGGTTAGTGTAATGAGGGTGAGTATTACTATGTGAGTGAGTACTCATGTGGGTAATATATAATGCCATTCATTTTTTCGATTCATACCCATCAGTGGTATAATCTGAATTCTTTTAATTCTTCTGCTCTTCCTCTTCCTTCCTGTTTCCACTTCACTTATCTTCGTGTATATCAAAATGAACTGTTTAAGTGCATTCACTACAAAATTTAATTAGATATAGAAAGCGCTGAGTTCAACGGTGTAAAATAAAAAAAGCAAATCTGAAAATCTTAAGAATAAACAAAGCGCTCGAGGCGATAGGCTTAAGAATCTACAAGACAGTTGGAACACCCAAATTACTATACGTTGTTATACTCGACCTCAGTTTTTTTTAAATACCATGAGTGTCCAGAAGAAATAAACTGGCTGGGAGAGAGAGAGAGAGAGAGAGAGAGAGAGAGAGAGAGAGAGAGAGAGAGAGAGAGAGAGAGAGAGAGAGAGAGAGAGAGAGAGAGAGAGAGAGAGAGAGAGAGAGAGAGAGAGAGATAGAGAGAGAGGAATTCCCTTTACTTCAAGTGATGTGTTCTCGGGTCAGCCAGAACGTCATTGATAATTCTAAGAATAATCACTTGGGATAAATTTTGAAAGTTGATGCCGTGGAGAGAGTAACGTGAGAGTTAGCCAGCTAGAGCTAAGTGAGTGAGCCAGCTAGAGCTAAGTGAGTTAGCCAGCTAGAGCTAAGTGAGTGAGCCAGCTAGAGCTAAGTGAGTGAGCCAGCTAGAGCTAAGTGAGTTAGCCAGCTAGACCTAAGTGAGTTAGCCAGCTAGAGCTAAGTGAGCGAGCCAGCTAGAGCTAAGTGAGTGAGCCAGCTAGAGCTAAGTGAGTTAGCCAGCTAGAGCTAAGTGAGTTAGCCAGCTAGAGCTAAGTGAGCGAGCCAGCTAGAGCTAAGTGAGTGAGCCAGCTAGAGCTAAGTGAGTGAGCCAGCTAGAGCTAAGTGAGTGAGCCAGCTAGAGCTAAGTGAGTTAGCCAGCTAGAGCTAAGTGAGTTAGCCAGCTAGAGCTAAGTGAGTTAGCCAGCTAGAGCTAAGTGAGCGAGCCAGCTAGAGCTAAGTGAGTGAGCCAGCCTGAGCTAAGTGAGTGAGCCAGCTAGAGCTAAGTGAGTGAGCCAGCTAGAGCTAAGTGAGCGAGCCAGCTAGAGCTAAGTGAGTGAGCCAGCTAGAGCTAAGTGAGTGAGCCAGCTAGAGTTAAGTGCTACACTAGAGCAAGTGAGGAGCCAGCTAGAGCTAAGTGCTACACTCAAGCAGGTAGAGCTAAGTGCTACACTCAAGCAGGTAGAGCTAAGTGCTACACTCAAGCAGGTAGAGCTAAGTGCTACACTCAAGCAGGTAGAGCTAAGTGCTACACTCAAGCAGGTAGAGCTAAGTGCTACACTCAAGCAGGTAGAGCTAAGTGCTACACTCAAGCAGGTAGAGCTAAGTGCTACACTCAAGCAGGTAGAGCTAAGTGCTACACTCAAGCAGGTAGAGCTAAGTGCTACACTCAAGCAGGTAGAGCTAAGTGCTACACTCAAGCAGGTAGAGCTAAGTGCTACACTCAAGCAGGTAGAGCTAAGTGCTACACTCAAGCAGGTAGAGCTAAGTGCTACACTCAAGCAGGTAGAGCTAAGTGCTACACTCAAGCAGGTACTCCTCAAGTTTGAATGGAAGGTATCCCATTAAATTTATATTTAGGATTCATACATAAGTTTAAATTTTTACAATGGTCTTGAGGGCACAAAGGTGTTGTAGGAATACAGGTGTTGTGTACAAACAGGTGTTAAAGACACAAGTGCTATGGGCACACAGGTGTTAAGGACACACAAGAGTTGTGGGCACACAGGTGTTATGGACACATGTGTTGAAGACGGCCGACTTGTTAATATTACTCCCCCCGTGATTGTTTTGCATCTTGTATCGCTTGGTTTGCGATATATATATATATATATATATATATATATATATATATATATATATATATATATATATATATATATATATATATATATATATATATATATATATATATATATATATATATATAGGTAGACAGCAACCACCCAGGGAAGTACTACCGTCCTGCCAGATGACTGTGAAACAAAAACCTGTAACTGTTTTGCATGATGGTAGGATTGCTGGTTTCTTTTTCTGTCTCATAAACACGCTAGATAACAGGGATATCTTGCTACTCCTACTTACACTTTGGTCACACTTCACAGACACGCACATGCATATATATATATACATACATCTAGGTTTTTCTCCTTTTTCTAAATAGCTCTTGTTCTTTTTTATTTCTTCTATTGTCCATGGGGAAGTGGAAAAGAATCTTTCCTCCGTAAGCCATGCGTGTCGTATGAGGCGACTAAAATGCCGGGAGCAATGGGCTAGTAACCCCTTCTCCTGTATACATTTACTAAAAAAGAGAAGAAGAAAAACTTTATAAAACTGGGATGCTTAAATGTGCGTGGATGTAGTGCGGATGACAAGAAACAGATGATTGCTGATGTTATGAATGAAAAGAAGTTGGATGTCCTGGCTCTAAGCGAAACAAAGCTGAAGGGGGTAGGAGAGTTTCAGTGGGGGGAAATAAATGGGATTAAATCTGGAGTATCTGAGAGAGTTAGAGCAAAGGAAGGGGTAGCAGTAATGTTAAATGATCAGTTATGGAAGGAGAAAAGAGAATATGAATGTGTAAATTCAAGAATTATGTGGATTAAAGTAAAGGTTGGATGCGAGAAGTGGGTCATAATAAGCGTGTATGCACCTGGAGAAGAGAGGAATGCAGAGGAGAGAGAGAGATTTTGGGAGATGTTAAGTGAATGTATAGGAGCCTTTGAACCAAGTGAGAGAGTAATTGTGGTAGGGGACCTGAATGCTAAAGTAGGAGAAACTTTTAGAGAGGGTGTGGTAGGTAAGTTTGGGGTGCCAGGTGTAAATGATAATGGGAGCCCTTTGATTGAACTTTGTATAGAAAGGGGTTTAGTTATAGGTAATACATATTTTAAGAAAAAGAGGATAAATAAGTATACACGATATGATGTAGGGCGAAATGATAGTAGTTTGTTGGATTATGTATTGGTAGATAAAAGACTGTTGAGTAGACTTCAGGATGTACATGTTTATAGAGGGGCCACAGATATATCAGATCACTTTCTAGTTGTAGCTACACTGAGAGTAAAAGGTAGATGGGATACAAGGAGAATAGAAGCATCAGGGAAGAGAGAGGTGAAGGTTTATAAACTAAAAGAGGAGGCAGTTAAGGTAAGATATAAACAGCTATTGGAGGATAGATGGGCTAATGAGAGCATAGGCAATGGGGTCGAAGAGGTATGGGGTAGGTTTAAAAATGTAGTGTTAGAGTGTTCAGCAGAAGTTTGTGGTTACAGGAAAGTGGGTGTGGGAGGGAAGAGGAGTGATTGGTGGAATGATGATGTAAAGAGAGTAGTAAGGGAGAAAAAGTTAGCATATGAGAAGTTTTTACAAAGTAGAAGTGATGCAAGGAGGGAAGAGTATATGGAGAAAAAGAGAGAGGTTAAGAGAGTGGTGAAGCAATGCAAAAAGAGAGCAAATGAGAGAGTGGGTGAGATGTTATCAACAAATTTTGTTGAAAATAAGAAAAAGTTTTGGAGTGAGATTAACAAGTTAAGAAAGCCTAGAGAACAAATGGATTTGTCAGTTAAAAATAGGAGAGGAGAGTTATTAAATGGAGAGTTAGAGGTATTGGGAAGATGGAGGGAATATTTTGAGGAATTGTTAAATGTTGATGAAGATACGGAAGCTGTGATTTCGTGTATAGGGCAAGGAGGAATAACATCTTGTAGGAGTGAGGAAGAGCCAGTTGTGAGTGTGGGGGAAGTTCGTGAGGCAGTAGGTAAAATGAAAGGGGGTAAGGCAGCCGGGATTGATGGGATAAAGATAGAAATGTTAAAAGCAGGTGGGGATATAGTTTTGGAGTGGTTGGTGCAATTATTTAATAAATGTATGGAAGAGGGTAAGGTACCTAGGGATTGGCAGAGAGCATGCATAGTTCCTTTGTATAAAGGCAAAGGGGATAAAAGAGAGTGCAAAAATTATAGGGGGATAAGTCTGTTGAGTGTACCTGGTAAAGTGTATGGTAGAGTTATAATTGAAAGAATTAAGAGTAAGACGGAGAATAGGATAGCAGATGAACAAGGAGGCTTTAGGAAAGGTAGGGAGTGTGTGGACCAGGTGTTTACAGTGAAACATATAAGTGAACAGTATTTAGATAAGGCTAGAGAGGTTTTTGTGGCATTTATGGATTTGGAAAAGGCGTATGACAGGGTGGGTATGGGGGCAATGTGGCAGATGTTGCAAGTGTATGGTGTAGGAGGTAGGTTACTGAAAGCAGTGAAGAGTTTTTACGAGGATAGTGAGGCTCAAGTTAGAGTATGTAGGAAAGAGGGAATTTTTTTCCCAGTAAAAGTAGGCCTTAGACAAGGATGTGTGATGTCACCGTGGTTGTTTAATATATTTATAGATGGGGTTGTAAGAGAAGTAAATGCGAGGGTCTTGGCAAGAGGCGTGGAGTTAAAAGATAAAGAATCACACACAAAGTGGGAGTTGTCACAGCTGCTCTTTGCTGATGACACTGTGCTCTTGGGAGATTCTGAAGAGAAGCTGCAGAGATTGGTGGATGAATTTGGTAGGGTGTGCAAAAGAAGAAAATTAAAGGTGAATACAGGAAAGAGTAAGGTTATGAGGATAACAAAAAGATTAGGTGATGAAAGATTGAATATCAGATTGGAGGGAGAGAGTATGGAGGAAGTGAACGTATTCAGATATTTGGGAGTGGACGTGTCAGCGGATGGGTCTATGAAAGATGAGGTGACTCATAGAATTGATGAGGGAAAAAGAGTGAGTGGTGCACTTAGGAGTCTGTGGAGACAAAGAACTTTGTCCTTGGAGGCAAAGAGGGGAATGTATGAGAGTATAGTTTTACCAACGCTCTTATATGGGTGTGAAGTGTGGGTGATGAATGTTGCAGCGAGGAGAAGGCTGGAGGCAGTGGAGATGTCATGTCTGAGGGCAATGTAGTGTAAAGCACCCTTCTGGCAAGACAGTGATGGAGTGAATGATGGTGAAAGTTTTTCTTTTTCGGGCCACCCTGCCTTGGTGGGAATCGGCCAGTGTGATAATAAAAAAATAATAATATATATATATATATATATATATATATATATATATATATATATATATATATATATATATATATATATATATATATATATATATATATATTTATTTATTTATTTATTTATTATATTAACACACTGGCCGATTCCCACCAAGGCAGGGTGGCCCGAAAAAAAAAACTTTCACCATCATTCACTCCATCACTGTCTTGCCAGAAGGGTGCTTTACACTACAGTTTTTAAACTGCAACATTAACACCCCTCCTTCAGAGTGCAGGCACTGTACTTCCCATCTCCAGGACTCAAGTCCGGCCTGCCGGTTTCCCTGAACCCCTTCATAAATGTTACTTTGCTCACACTCCAACAGCACGTCAAGTATTAAAAACCATTTGTCTCCATTCACTCCTATCAAACACGCTCGCGCATGCCCGCTGGAAGTCCAAGCCCCTCGCACACAAAACCTCCTTTAACCCCCTCCCTCCAACCTTTCCTAGGCCGACCCCTACCCCGCCTTCCTTCCACTACAGACTGATACACTCTTGAAGTCATTCTGTTTCGCTCCATTCTCTCTACATGTCCGAACCACCTCAACAACCCTTCCCCAGCCCTCTGGACAACAGTTTTGGTAATCCCGCACCTCCTCCTAACTTCCAAACTACGAATTCTCTGCATTATATTCACACCACACATTGCCCTCGGACATGACATCTCCACTGCCTCCAGCCTTCTCCTCGCTGCAACATTCATCACCCATGCTTCACACCCATATAAGAGCGTTGGTAAAACTATACTCTCATACATTCCCCTCTTTGCTTTCAAGGACAAAGTTCTTTGTCTCCACAGACTCCTAAGTGCATATATATATATATATATATATATATATATATATATATATATATATATATATATATATATATATATATATATATATATATATATATATAAGTGCGTACATATTACAATGTTTTCGCAATAATGCGTTGTATATTTCTCGAAAAATAGTTCGTGAATAAATCTGGAGATAAGAATGTTCAGCTTGGAAAACATAGTTAACTTGCCACACATCAAAATAAAAACTAGCATTAATAAGCCCAGGCGGTAGATCCATTAAAGAAGATGAATGAAGAAGATTAAAGTTGATGAAAGGTGTTGAATTATTTTTGTTAGTACTGTTGCCATCAATGTTGACTCCAGGTGAGAGATTTTTATCTCTCGAGGTGAGAGATACTTTGTATGTCTCGAGATGAGAGATGGTGTGTATCGGGGTAAGAGATAATTAAAGAAAATTATATCAGAGTATATAGAAAAAAAATAAGCAAGACACAACACTGACAGTGTCGTGGGTGGTGGAGCAGTCAGCACCAACACTGACAGTGTCGTGGGTGGTGGAGCAGTCAGCACCAACACTGGCAGTGTCGTGGGTGGTGGAGCAGTCAGCACCAACACTGACAGTGTCGTGGGTGGTGGAGCAGTCAGCACCAACACTGACAGTGTCGTGGGTGGTGGAGCAGTCAGCACCAACACTGACAGTGTCGTGGGTGGTGGAGCAGTCAGCACCAACACTGACAGTCTCGTGGGTGGTGGAGCAGTCAGCACCAACACTGACAGTGTCGTGGGTGGTGGAGCAGTCAGCACCAACACTGACACACATTAACGTCTTAATTTGTCAGCGGAAGGACATGTAATGTCTTGGAGGTGACGTGTTGCGACCCTGTTTGGTGATGACGTGTTGTGACCCTGTGTGGTGACGACGTGTTGTGACCCTGCGTGGTGACGACGTGTTGTGACCCTGCGTGGTGACGACATGTCACCCAGTGTAGTGACGACGTGTCACCTTGGGTTCCAGCTGACACACACAGTCTTGCTGGTGTCTCCTGCATGTGTTTGCGTCCTCTCTGTTTACCCATCTGTCGCATCTTTCTTCTCTTTGTCGAGTGTCTTCCTCTGTTCATTGCGCGTGCCGTTTCCTACTTTTGTTTGTTAAGTGTCGTCCTCTGCTTGCTGTGTGTTGTGTTCTGTTGACTGTCATCTTCTGTTTGTTGACTGTCATCTTCTGTTTGTTGAGTGTCGTCTTCTGTTTGTTGAGTGATGTCTTCTGTTTGTTGAGTGTCGTCTTCTGTTCGTTGAGTGCCGTCTTTGTTTGTTGTATGTCGTCTTCTGTTTGTTGAGTGACGTCTTCTGTTTGTTGTATGTCGTCTTCTGTTTGTTGAGTGTCGTCTTCTGTTTGTTGTATGTCGTCTTCTGTTTGTTGAGTGTCGTCTTCTGTTCGTTGTATGTCTTCTGTTTGTTGAGTGTCGTCTTCTGTTTGTTGTATGTCGTCTTCTGTTTGTTGAGTGTCGTCTTCTGTTTGTTGTATGTCGTCTTCTGTTTGTTGAGTGTCGTCTTGTTTGTTGTATGTCGTCTTCTGTTTGTTGTATGTCGTCTTCTGTTTGTTGAGTGACGTCTTCTGTTTGTTGTATGTCGTCTTCTGTTTGTTGAGTGACGTCTTCTGTTTGTTGTATGTCGTCTTCTGTTTGTTGAGTGTCGTCTTCTGTTTGTTGTATGTCGTCTTCTGTTTGTTGAGTGACGTCTTCTGTTTGTTGTATGTCGTCTTCTGTTTGTTGAGTGTCGTCTTCTGTTTGTTGTATGTCGTCTTCTGTTTGTTGTATGTCGTCTTCTGTTTGTTGTATGTCGTCTTCTGTTTGTTGAGTGTCGTCTTCTGTTTGTTGTATGTCGTCTTCTGTTTGTTGAGTGTCGTCTTCTGTTTGTTGTATGTCGTCTTCTGTTTGTTGTATGTCGTCTTCTGTTTGTTGAGTGTCGTCTTCTGTTTGTTGTATGTCGTCTTCTGTTTGTTGAGTGTCGTCTTCTGTTTGTTGTATGTCGTCTTCTGTTTGTTGAGTGTCGTCTTCTGTTTGTTGTATGTCGTCTTCTGTTTGTTGAGTGTCGTCTTCTGTTTGTTGTATGTCGTCTTCTGTTTGTTGAGTGTCGTCTTCTGTTTGTTGTATGTCGTCTTCTGTTTGTTGAGTGTCGTCTTCTGTTTGTTGTATGTCGTCTTCTGTTTGTTGTATGTCGTCTTCTGTTTGTTGAGTGACGTCTTCTGTTTGTTGTATGTCGTCTTCTGTTTGAGTGACGTCTTCTGTTTGTTGTATGTCGTCTTCTGTTTGTTGAGTGTCGTCTTCTGTTTGTTGTATGTCGTCTTCTGTTTGTTGAGTGACGTCTTCTGTTTGTTGTATGTCGTCTTCTGTTTGTTGAGTGTCGTCTTCTGTTTGTTGTATGTCGTCTTCTGTTTGTTGTATGTCGTCTTCTGTTTGTTGTATGTCGTCTTCTGTTTGTTGAGTGTCGTCTTCTGTTTGTTGTATGTCGTCTTCTGTTTGTTGAGTGTCGTCTTCTGTTTGTTGTATGTCGTCTTCTGTTTGTTGTATGTCGTCTTCTGTTTGTTGAGTGTCGTCTTCTGTTTGTTGTATGTCGTCTTCTGTTTGTTGAGTGTCGTCTTCTGTTTGTTGTATGTCGTCTTCTGTTTGTTGAGTGTCGTCTTCTGTTTGTTGTATGTCGTCTTCTGTTTGTTGAGTGTCGTCTTCTGTTTGTTGTATGTCGTCTTCTGTTTGAGTGTCGTCTTCTGTTTGTTGTATGTCTTCTGTTTGTTGAGTGTCGTCTTCTGTTTGTTGTATGTCGTCTTCTGTTTGTTGTATGTCGTCTTCTGTTTGTTGAGTGTCGTCTTCTGTTTGTTGTATGTCGTCTTCTGTTTGTTGTATGTCGTCTTCTGTTTGTTGAGTGACGTCTTCTGTTTGTTGTATGTCGTCTTCTGTTTGTTGAGTGTCGTCTTGTTTGTTGTATGTCGTCTTCTGTTTGTTGAGTGTCGTCTTCTGTTTGTTGTATGTCGTCTTCTGTTTGTTGAGTGTCGTCTTCTGTTTGTTGTATGTCGTCTTCTGTTTGTTGAGTGTCGTCTTCTGTTTGTTGTATGTCGTCTTCTGTTTGTTGAGTGTCGTCTTCTGTTTGTTGTATGTCGTCTTCTGTTTGTTGAGTGACGTCTTCTGTTTGTTGAGTGTCGTCTTCTGTTCGTTGAGTGTCGTCTTCTGTTTGTTGTATGTCGTCTTCTGTTCGTTGAGTGTCGTCTTCTGTTTGTTGTATGTCGTCTTCTGTTTGTTGAGTGTCGTCTTCTGTTTGACTGTCGTCTTGTTTGTTAAGTATTGTCGTCTTGTTTGTTAAGTATTGTCTTCTGTTTGTTGACTGTCGTCTTGTTGGCTGAGTGTCGTCTTCTGTTTGTTGATGTCTTCTGTTTGTTGAGTGTCGTCTTCTGTTTGCTGATGTCTTCTGTTTGTTGTGTGTCCTCTTCTGTTTGTTGACGATTTTTGTTTGTTGATGTCTTCTGTTTGTTGGTGGCTTCTGTTTGTTGAGTGTCGTTTTCTGTTTGTTGATGTCATCATAAGCTTTATCAACTCATAACAAATGAATTAGCATGACTTGTCAAGACTACACAGAGCGAAACATGTCTTAATAAAGGTCCAACAGTGCGAAACGTTGACCCAAAGAAAGCGTGCTTTTTTAACCTGCTACAAACAGCTACAAGACACAACACAGAGAAACTTTCATCAGTACGATGTTTCACCTACACCAAGCTTCATCAGTGAGGGTGAAATGTCGTACACATACAGCTCTCCCTGCTGTACGTGTCCTTGCAGCACTTGTCGGGTACGTTGTGTTCCAGCAGCTGCAAGCACTGTGTCCCGAGGTCTGTGTTCCTGAGTGTTTCTCATCCATCCATGTGCTTCCGAGGTCTGTGTTCCTGAGTGTTTCTCATCCATCCATGTGCTTCCGAGGTCTGTGTTCCTGAGTGTTTCTCATCCATCCATGTGCTTCCGAGGTCTGTGTTCCTGAGTGTTTCTCATCCATCCATGTGCTTCCGAGGTCTGTGTTCCTGAGTGTTTCTCATCCGTCCATGTGTTTCCGGGGTCAGTGTTCCCGAGTGTTTCTCATCCGTCCATGTGTTTCCGGGGTCTGTGTGCCTGAGTGTTTCTCATCCGTCCATGTATTTCCAGGGTCTGTGTGTCTGAGCATTTCTCATCCGTCCATGTGTTTCCGAGGTCTGTGTTCCTGAGTGTTTCTCATCCGTCCATGTGTTTCCAGGGTCTGTGTACCTGAGTGTTTCTCATCCGTCCATGTATTTCCGGGGTCTGTGTGTCTGAGCATTTCTCATCCGTCCATGTGTTTCCGGGGTGTGTGTGCCTGAGTGTTTCTCATCCGTCCATGTATTTCCAGGGTCTGTGTCTGAGCATTTCTCATCCGTCCATGTGTTTCCGAGGTCTGTGTTCCTGAGTGTTTCTCATCCGTCCATGCGTTTCCGAGGTCTGTGTTCCTGAGTGTTTCTCATCCGTCCATGCGTTTCCGAGGTCTGTGTTCCTGAGTGTTTCTCATCCGTCCATGCGTTTCCGAGGTCTGTGTTCCTGAGTGTTTCTCATCCGTCCATGCGTTTCCGAGGTCTGTGTTCCTGAGTGTTTCTCATCAGTCCATGTGTTTCCGAGGTCTGTGTTTCTGAGTGTTTCTCATCAGTCCATGTGTTTCCGAGGTCTGTGTTCCTGAGTGTTTTTCATCCGTCCATGTATTTCCCGGGTCTGTGTACCTGAGTGTTTCTCATGTGTCCATGTGTTTTCGAGGTCTGTGTGCCTGAGTGTTACTCATCCATGCGAACAATGATTCTCATGCTCCGGCTGCTGCTGGATGAGGGTGTCATGTTTACCTGGAGTTTACCTGGAGAGAGTTCCGGGGGTTAACGCCCCCGCGGCTCGGTCTGAGACCAGGCCTCATGGTGGTTCAGGGTCTGATCAACTAGGCCGTTACTTCCGGCCCGGTTGGTCAGGTACTGACTTCAGGTGCCTGTCCAGTGCCTTCTTGAAGACAGCCAGGGGTCTATTGGTAATCCCCCTTATGTATGTTGGGAGGAAGCTGGACAGTCTTGGGCTCCGGACACTTATTGTGTTGTCTCTCAATGTACGCGTGGCACCCCTGCCTTTCATCGGGGGAATATTGCATCTCCTGCCCAGTCTGTGATGTGATGATGTTTGTTGTGGTGCCAGAGTGGTCTGTCTGCCTGGTTAATTATTCACCCGCTGTTGTTGCTGTTATAACTGCTTCTGTTGGTGATGCAACTGTTGCTATTGTGACAGCTTCTGTTGGTGCTGCAACTGTTGTTGTTGTGACTCCTATTGGTGCTGCAACTGTTGTTGTTGTGACTGCTTCTGTTGGCGCTGATACTTCTGCTGTAGCTGCTGCTTTGCATGTTGAGAGAGAGAGAGAGAGAGAGAGAGAGAGAGAGAGAGAGAGAGAGAGAGAGAGAGAGAGAGAGAGAGAGACAGACAGAGACAGAGACAGACAGACAGACAGACAGACAGACAGACAGACAGACAGACAGACACAGACAGACAGACAGACAGACACAGACAGACAGACACAAACAGACAGACAAAGACAAAACACACACACACACACACACACACTCACACACACACACACACACACACACACACACACACACACACACACACACACACACACACACACACACATTTTTTACTGAGCAGGAAGACTATGCTGTGAAGCACTGTAAACTTCTAACCTGCCTTGCTGGCAATATTTACCACACAGTTCTCCAGAGTTCTTGTAAAGTTATGTTTGACTCCCAGGATACATCACCTGGCAATAAGAATCTACCATTCATTCTTACCCAAACTTCAGTAGTAACAACATCGTATGTGTCTTTGTAGCGATGAGTTGAGAGTATACTTATAGTTTGAATGTTCAACTTATTCAACTCATAATTCTTAAAAAAAATGTACATTAGATTTTATTAAAATATTAGAGAGGAATAACAAGAGGAAATAGTATTTTATCCTGAGATAAGACAGACGTGGTCGTCAAGATTACATTAGTTGATGTTACGTAAGGTTTGTCGGGAAACAGGACAAGTGTTTCCTGACGCGGGTCTTATAGTCATATGATGACCTGCCGCTGCAGCTTTTGGTCATCTGACCGAGGCTTTTCCCTGGCTTACGAGTCCACCTCTTTAAAAAATTCTTGTTACCACAAAAGCGGGCCAGCAATATTGGTAAGACTCGCAGGAACACAAGGAGAGGAAACACCAGGAGTCCTCTTTCTGAGGTACAACACAGATCGTGTTTACTTGTTAAACATACACTAACTTAACTAATATTTTATATTACTGCATTAAGCGGTTATTAATGTAATGTTGAAACTTACACATTTATCAAAACTATTTAACTGTTGTTTTAAGCAACTGTATAAAGCAAAATAATTTTTATCTAATGAACTGTCTCTGAGTGGAAGTTATCCACTTTTATAATAATAATAATAATAATAATAATAATAATAATAATAATAATAATAATAATAATAATAATATTATTATTATTATTATTATTATTATTATTATTATTATTATTATTATTAAAACTGAGGCAAAAAATTTTAAATCGAGTCATGACGTCACAAAAGTTGTGTAGGTAACAAGATATGGACCAGAGTGAGACAGACTGAGCAGGAAGGTGGAGTGAGGGAGATAGGTAAGACGCTGGGGAGAGGAGAGGGAGACAGGTAAGATGTTGGGGAGGAGATAGGTAAGTTGGTTGTTGGGGAGGAGATAGGAAAGATGTTGGGGAGGGGGAGGTTTTAGGTGGGGGGTGAGGGGTTGCACAGGTGGGTGGAGCTTCCTGCCTTATCCCCTCCCCAATGCCAAAAGCCCCACCCCAACCCACCCCCCCAGCGGACAATATGGTGTGGGAGAGGCCGTGCTGGGCATCTAGGAGGCTGTTAAGTGTGGCTGAGAGCACTGGTGCTCATGCTCACCTCACTCAAGTGGTCCTCCCCTTCCTCACACATACACACACACACACACACACACACGCACGCAAAAACAGATTCAACACATCATTTTTCGCTGGAGTGTGCTGGCTTCAAGATAGTGGTAGTGGTGGTGGTGGTGGTGATAGTGGTTGTGGTTTTGGTTCTCACTGTGCACTGGTGGTGGTTAGTGTAAGTGGTAACTGAAAGTGCCAGTGGTGGCTCTAGTATTGCTGGTAACTAGTTACTGTTCTTAGTATTACCCCCTGTTGCTTCTAGTGCGAGTTGTGGTGGTGGTGGTGGTAGTTGTGGTACCTTGGTGGTACCTGGAGTGACAAGCGAGAGTAAACAAGGTGTGAGCAGCGAGTGTCACCCTCCACTGTAGCAGTCATCAACAACTCACCTGGCAACTCCAACTGCTCTCCCAAGGTAAGCAACCACTGAAATAATCGGAAATGATTTAATCTAGTGACTATGTACACTGGTAGCCGGACTAGGGATTACATGGAAGATTTCATTTCAAGGGTTTACTTAAAAGTTTACTTTAGAATTCATTAAAGATGTATAAGAATGTGCAACACTCAGGCCTGATGAGTAAGAGAAACTTTTCGTTCACTCAACAAGCTTCTTCAGTCGAATATCAGCGAATATAAAATCGGAGACAGAACATGAAGTGATTTTGAGGTGGTCAGTCCCTCAGCCTTGGTAGGAAGGTGGTCAGTCTCTCAGCCTTGGTAGGAAGGTGGTCAGTCCCTCAGCCTTGGTAGGAAGGTGGTCAGTCTCTCAGCCTTGGTAGGGAGGTGGTCAGTCTCTCAGCCTTGGTAGGAAGGTGGTCAGTCCCTCAGCCTTGGTAGGAAGGTGGTCAGTCTCTCAGCCTTGGTAGGGAGGTGGTCAGTCTCTCAGCCTTGGTAGGGAGGTGGTCAGTCCCTCAGCCTTGGTAGGAAGGTGGTCAGTCTCTCAGCCTTGGTAGGGAGGTGGTCAGTCTCTCAGCCTTGGTAGGGAGGTGGTCAGTCTCTCAGCCTTGGTAGGAAGGTGGTCAGTCTCTCAGCCTTGGTAGGAAGGTGGTCAGTCTCTCAGCCTTGGTAGGGAGGTGGTCAGTCTCTCAGCCTTGGTAGGAAGGTGGTCAGTCTCTCAGCCTTGGTAGGAAGGTGGTCAGTCCCTCAGCCTTGGTAGGGAGGTGGTCAGTCTCTCAGCCTTGGTAGGAAGGTGGTCAGTCTCTCAGCCTTGGTAGGAAGGTGGTCAGTCTCTCAGCCTTGGTAGGAAGGTGGTCAGTCTCTCAGCCTTGGTAGGAAGGTGGTCAGTCTCTCAGCCTTGGTAGGAAGGTGGTCAGTCCCTCAGCCTTGGTAGGGAGGTGGTCAGTCTCTCAGCCTTGGTAGGAAGGTGGTCAGTCTCTCAGCCTTGGTAGGAAGGTGGTCAGTCCCTCAGCCTTGGTAGGGAGGTGGTCAGTCTCTCAGCCTTGGTAGGAAGGTGGTCAGTCTCTCAGCCTTGGTAGGAAGGTGGTCAGTCTCTCAGCCTTGGTAGGAAGGTGGTCAGTCTCTCAGCCTTGGTAGGAAGGTGGTCAGTCTCTCAGCCTTGGTAGGAAGGTGGTCAGTCCCTCAGACTTGGTAGGGAGGTGGTCAGCCTCTCAGCCTTGGTAGGAAGGTGGTCAGTCTCTCAGCCTTGGTAGGAAGGTGGTCAGTCTCTCAGCCTTGGTAGGAAGGTGGTCAGTCTCTCAGCCTTGGTAGGAAGGTGGTCAGTCTCTCAGCCTTGGTAGGAAGGTGGTCAGTCTCTCAGCCTTGGTAGGAAGGTGGTCAGTCTCTCAGCCTTGGTAGGAAGGTGGTCAGTCTCTCAGCCTTGGTAGGAAGGTGGTCAGTCTCTCAGCCTTGGTAGGAAGGTGGTCAGTCTCTCAGCCTTGGTAGGGAGGTGGTCAGTCTCTCAGCCTTGGTAGGGAGGTGGTCAGTCTCTCAGCCTTGGTAGGGAGGTGGTCAGTCTCTCAGCCTTGGTAGGGAGGTGGTCAGTCTCTCAGCCTTGGTAGGGAGGTGGTCAGTCTCTCAGCCTTGGTAGGGAGGTGGTCAGTCTCTCAGCCTTGGTAGGGAGGTGGTCAGTCTCTCAGCCTTGGTAGGGAGGTGGTCAGTCTCTCAGCCTTGGTAGGGAGGTGGTCAGTCTCTCAGCCTTGGTAGGGAGGTGGTCAGTCTCTCAGCCTTGGTAGGGAGGTGGTCAGTCTCTCAGCCTTGGTAGGGAGGTGGTCAGTCTCTCAGCCTTGGTAGGGAGGTGGTCAGTCTCTCAGCCTTGGTAGGGAGGTGGTCAGTCTCTCAGCCTTGGTAGGGAGGTGGTCAGTCTCTCAGCCTTGGTAGGGAGGTGGTCAGTCTCTCAGCCTTGGTAGGGAGGTGGTCAGTCTCTCAGCCTTGGTAGGGAGGTGGTCAGTCTCTCAGCCTTGGTAGGGAGGTGGTCAGTCTCTCAGCCTTGGTAGGGAGGTGGTCAGTCTCTCAGCCTTGGTAGGGAGGTGGTCAGTCTCTCAGCCTTGGTAGGGAGGTGGTCAGTCTCTCAGCCTTGGTAGGGAGGTGGTCAGTCTCTCAGCCTTGGTAGGGAGGTGGTCAGTCTCTCAGCCTTGGTAGGGAGGTGGTCAGTCTCTCAGCCTTGGTAGGGAGGTGGTCAGTCTCTCAGCCTTGGTAGGGAGGTGGTCAGTCTCTCAGCCTTGGTAGGGAGGTGGTCAGTCTCTCAGCCTTGGTAGGGAGGTGGTCAGTCTCTCAGCCTTGGTAGGGAGGTGGTCAGTCTCTCAGCCTTGGTAGGGAGGTGGTCAGTCTCTCAGCCTTGGTAGGGAGGTGGTCAGTCTCTCAGCCTTGGTAGGGAGGTGGTCAGTCTCTCAGCCTTGGTAGGGAGGTGGTCAGTCTCTCAGCCTTGGTAGGGAGGTGGTCAGTCCCTCAGCCTTGGTAGGAAGGTGGTCAGTCTCTCAGCCTTGGTAGGAAGGTGGTCAGTCTCTCAGCCTTGGTAGGGAGGTGGTCAGTCTCTCAGCCTTGGTAGGGAGGTGGTCAGTCTCTCAGCCTTGGTAGGGAGGTGGTCAGTCCCTCAGCCTTGGTAGGGAGGTGGTCAGTCCCTCAGCCTTGGTAGGAAGGTGGTCAGTCCCTCAGCCTTGGTAGGAAGGTGGTCAGTCTCTCAGCCTTGGTAGGGAGGTGGTCAGTCCCTCAGCCTTGGTAGGGAGGTGGTCAGTCTCTCAGCCTTGGTAGGGAGGTGGTCAGTCTCTCAGCCTTGGTAGGGAGGTGGTCAGCCTCTCAGCCTTGGTAGGGAGGTGGTCAGTCTCTCAGCCTTGGTAGGGAGGTGGTCAGTCCCTCAGCCTTGGTAGGGAGGTGGTCAGTCTCTCAGCCTTGGTAGGGAGGTGGTCAGTCTCTCAGCCTTGGTAGGGAGGTGGTCAGTCTCTCAGCCTTGGTAGGAAGGTGGTCAGTCTCTCAGCCTTGGTAGGGAGGTGGTCAGTCTCTCAGCCTTGGTAGGAAGGTGGTCAGTCTCTCTCAGTCTCTCAGCCTTGGTAGGGGTCAGGCCTGGTCAGTCCCTCAGCCTTGGTAGGAAGGTGGTCAGTCCCTCAGCCTTGGTAGGGAGGTGGTCAGTCCCTCAGCCTTGGTAGGAAGGTGGTCAGTCTCTCAGCCTTGGTAGGAAGGTGGTCAGTCTCTCAGCCTTGGTAGGGAGGTGGTCAGTCCCTCAGCCTTGGTAGGGAGGTGGTCAGTCTCTCAGCCTTGGTAGGAAGGTGGTCAGTCCCTCAGCCTTGGTAGGAAGGTGGTCAGTCTCTCAGCCTTGGTAGGGAGGTGGTCAGTCCCTCAGCCTTGGTAGGAAGGTGGTCAGTCTCTCAGCCTTGGTAGGGAGGTGGTCAGTCCCTCAGCCTTGGTAGGAAGGTGGTCAGTCTCTCAGCCTTGGTAGGGAGGTGGTCAGTCCCTCAGCCTTGGTAGGAAGGTGGTCAGTCCCTCAGCCTTGGTAGGGAGGTGGTCAGTCCCTCAGCCTTGGTAGGGAGGTGGTCAGTCTCTCAGCCTTGGTAGGAGTCCCTCAGCCTTGGTAGGTGGTCAGTCCCTCAGCCTTGGTAGGGAGGTGGTCAGTCCCTCAGCCTTGGTAGGGAGGTGGTCAGTCTCTCAGCCTTGGTAGGGAGGTGGTCAGTCTCTCAGCCTTGGTAGGAAGGTGGTCAGTCCCTCAGCCTTGGTAGGAAGGTGGTCAGTCTCTCAGCCTTGGTAGGAAGGTGGTCAGTCTCTCAGCCTTGGTAGGAAGGTGGTCAGTCTCTCAGCCTTGGTAGGGAGGTGGTCAGTCTCTCAGCCTTGGTAGGAAGGTGGTCAGTCCCTCAGCCTTGGTAGGAAGGTGGTCAGTCCCTCAGCCTTGGTAGGAAGGTGGTCAGTCCCTCAGCCTTGGTAGGAAGGTGGTCAGTCCCTCAGCCTTGGTAGGAAGGTGGTCAGTCCCTCAGCCTTGGTAGGAAGGTGGTCAGTCGCTCAGCCTTGGTAGGAAGGTGGTCAGTCCCTCAGCCTTGGTAGGTAGGTGGTCAGTCTCTCAGGCTTGGTAGGAAGGTGGTCAGTCCCTCAGCCTTGGTAGGAAGGTGGTCAGTCTCTCAGCCTTGGTAGGAAGGTGGTCAGTCCCTCAGCCTTGGTAGGAAGGTGGTCAGTCTCTCAGGCTTGGTAGGAAGGTGGTCAGTCCCTCAGCCTTGGTAGGAAGGTGGTCAGTCTCTCAGGCTTGGTAGGAAGGTGGTCAGTCCCTCAGCCCTCAGCCTTGGTAGGAAGGTGGTCAGTCTCTCAGCCTTGGTAGGAAGGTGGTCAGTCTCTCAGCCTTGGTAGGGAGGTGGTCAGTCTCTCAGCCTTGGTAGGGAGGTGGTCAGTCCCTCAGCCTTGGTAGGAAGGTGGTCAGTCTCTCAGCCTTGTTAGTATTATGTTAGTGTGCAAACATCCAACAATCATCTAGATACGTCCAGACAAACCATACAGGAAACAGCAAATCACTTCATTGTTAACAATATCTGAAATCTTGAGGCAGTATTCACACCACTGACCGACTAGATGAATGACCTGTTTATTATCACACTCAACCCTAGTGACTAGATAAGTTGTTTCTTTGTGTTGCATCAGGTAGACGTTTATTACTAATATCTTAATGATGTAAGAGATTATACCAAGTGGAATTTGAAATATTTCTGATCCAGGTTTTGGGCTACCAGATGTATTGACATGTAAATAGTTCATTACCACTTTAACTGGCCCAGTACCTGGACCCATTATGTGACTGTAATATTTCCACTACCACCCACACCATGGGTATGAACTGCATAACGTAGATATTAAATTAATTAACGCTCACAGGGCGAACTGTTGCTGCAATAAACTACCATTCACAGGACGAACTGTGCGTGTATAATAAATTATCATTCACAGGATGAACTGAGAGTGCTCATCAGAATGAGCTGTAGTGTATTAGGAACTACCACTCTCAGGAGGAGCTGTGGGTGTAAACTAGTATCTGGTGAGGTGACATACAAATTAGCTGTCATGACCCACCTTGTAGCGACTGTATAAGAGACAACGCGTGTTAAAACCAGTCTAGTACTGGAATATACAAACCCTTCATTCCCTTGGTTTAAGGCCTATAGCTAGCAGGTTGCTGTAGGCCTCCAGCCTACCGCAACCGGCTAGCTATAAGCCTACCGACCCGTTGTAGGCCTACCAACCACCCGTAGGCCATCTAACCAGTTGATTAATAAATAGACACGAGGTTGAAAACGACACGTGGGTAAACAAACACTACGACATAATAAAATAAGGTTTTAGTACTGTGACCTTGATCACAGATGTGATCAAGATCAGTAGCCTTGATCACAGAGGTGATCAAGGTAAGTAACCTTGATCACAGAGGTGATCAAGGTCAGTAACCTTGATCACAGAGGTGATCAAGGTCAGTAACCTTGATCACAGAGGTGATCAGAGCCACAGGACCGAAATGTTTTCTAATAAATATGCCCCAGTGTTTGCTCGCCTGTCTTTTTAAACCATCAACCATCTGTAGGCCTACAAATTCGCTGTAGGTCTACCGTCCAGCTGTAGGCCTTTCAGAAAAATACTTATAACATCAACCATGATTTACGTCCAGCTAAACAGAGATAAAAATTATCAACTGTGCAGTCAGTTTAATTGTTTATTGTTTATAATGTGTTGTCTGCTGGCACTGGCACTGGTGCTGGCACTGGTGCTGGCACTGGTGCTGGTGCTGTCACTGGTGCTGGCACTGGTGCTGGTGCTGGCACTGGTGCTGGCACTGGTGCTGGCACTGGTGCTGGCACTGGTGCTGGCATTGGTGCTGGTGCTGGCACTGGCACTGGTGCTGGCACTGGTGCTGGTGCTGGCACTGGTGCTGGCACTGGTGCTGGTGCTGGCACTGGTGCTGGCACTGGTGCTGGCACTGGTGCTGGCATTGGTGCTGGTGCTGGCACTGGTGCTGGCACTGGTGCTGGAGCTGGTGCTGGCACTGGTGCTGGCGCTGGTGCTGGTGCTGGCACTGGAGCTGGCGCTGGTGCTGGCACTGGTGCTGGCACTGGTGCTGGCACTGGTGCTGGTGCTGGCACTGGAGCTGGAACTGGTGCTGGCGCTGGTGCTGGCACTGGTGCTGTCACTGGTGCTGGCACTGGTGCTGGCACTAGTGCTGGCACTGGTGCTGATGCTGGCACTGGAGCTGGAACTGGTGCTGGCGCTGGTGCTGGCACTGGTGCTGGCACTGGTGCTGGCACTGGTGCTGGTGCTGGCACTGGTGCTGGTGCTGGCACTGGTGCTGGTGCTGGCACTGGTGCTGGCACTAGTGCTGGCACTGGTGCTGGCACTGGTGCTGGCTCTGGTGCTGGTGCTGGCGCTGGAGCTGGAACTGGTGCTGGCGCTGGTGTTGGCACTGGTGCTGGCACTGGTGCTGGCACTGGTGCTGGCGCTGGTGCTGGCACTGGTGCTGGCACTGGTGCTGGCGCTGGTGCTGGCGCTGGTGCTGGTGCTGGCACTGGAGCTGGAACTGGTGCTGGTGCTGGCACTGGCACTGGTGCTGGCACTGGTGCTGGCACTGGCGCTGGTGCTGGCACTGGTGCTGGTGCTGGCACTGGTGCTGGCACTGGTGCTGGCACTGGTGCTGGCATTGGTGCTGGTGCTGGCACTGGTGCTGGAGCTGGTGCTGGCACTGGTGCTGGCGCTGGTGCTGGCACTGGAGCTGGCGCTGGTGCTGGCACTGGTGCTGGCACTGGTGCTGGCACTGGTGCTGGTGCTGGCACTGGAGCTGGAACTGGTGCTGGTGCTGGCACTGGTGCTGGCACTGGTGCTGGTGCTGGCACTGGAGCTGGAACTGGTGCTGGCGCTGGCACTGGTGCTGGCACTGGTGCTGGCACTGGAGCTGGAACTGGTGCTGGCACTGGTGCTGGCACTGGTGCAGGCACTGGTACTGGTGCTGGTGCTGGCACTGGCACTGGTGCTGGCACTGGTGCTGGCACTGGTGCTGGCACTGGTGCTGGCACTGGTGCTGGCGCTGGTGCTGGTGCTGGCACTGGAGCTGGCGCTGGTGCTGGCACTGGTGCTGGCACTGGTGCTGGCGCTGGTGCTGGCACTGGTGCTGGCACTGGTGCTGGCGCTGGTGCTGGCACTGGAGCTGGAAATGGTGCTGCTGCTGGCACTGGCACTGGCACTGGTGCTGGCACTGGTGCTGGCGCTGGTGCTGGCACTGGAGCTGGAACTGGTGCTGGCGCAGGTGCTGGTACTGGTGCTGGCACTGGTGCTGGCACTGGTGCTGGCACTGGTGCTGGTGCTGGCACTGGTGCTGGCACTGGTGCTGACGCTGGTGCTGGTGCTGGCACTGGTGCTGGCACTGGTGCTGGCACTGGTGCTGGTGCTGGTACTGGTGCTGGCGCTGGCGCTGGTGCTGGTGCTGGTACTGGTGCTGGTACTGGTACCGGGGCTGGCACTGGTGCTGGTTCTAGTTTTGGTGC
>NC_091315.1:43481302-43538802 GCF_038502225.1 Cherax quadricarinatus
GGTGCTGGTGCTGGTGCTGGTACTGGCGCTGGTGCTGGTGCTGGTACTGGTGCTGGTGCTGGTGCTGGTGCTGGTACTGGTGCTGGTGCTGGCGCTGGTGCTGGTGCTGGTGCTGGTGCTGGTGCTGGTGCTGGTGCTGGTACTGGTGCTGGTGCTGGTGCTGGCGCTGGTGCTGGTACTGGTACTGGCGCTGGTGCTGGTGCTGGCGCTGGTGCTGGCGCTGGTGCTGGTGCTGGTGCTGGCGCTGGTGCTGGTGCTGGTGCTGGTGCTGGTGCTGGTGTACACAAACTGGGAAAGACCTCAACCCCGTCAAGACTATTGACCAAGTTAGTTTGATTCATCAGTGAAAAACTAATGCCTAAACAAGTTTGTTTACAATAGTAGGCCTAAGCACTATATACAGCCTACCTGGATGTTAGCAGATTGTTGTGGGTGGCATCCTGGGGGTGGCTTACCGTAGATATAACCGGGTTTGCAAAGGCGTTGAGGCAGGATAGCAGCTCTATCTGACTCTGTAAAAAACTTATATTTGTGGTAAAAAATATTCATTAATGTGTTATAGGCATCCTGACATGATCAATAATACAGTTGCGTTTATAACTTTATATAAATTTAATATCTTCGATGAAAGGAGAAAATGAGAAATTTACAAGTGTGAATTGACTTATTTCTGGTTCCCAGATCAGTGGCCATTTGACATAAAAACTATGATATCGTTGATATATAACGATATTTCGCCTCTGTATAAAGGTTTACATCGTGAAGATGAGCCGCCTGAAAAATGTGTAATAGAATACAGACTATTTTAGCAAAGCTGAAAAAAATATGTAGCCGAGGGAGAGAGCGTTCGACTCGACCGGAAAGACCCTATAGTTGCAGTTCCAGGTTGACGGCGCCGTACGGGCGGAAGAGTAAGACACATGTACAACAGTTAAGTATCTTTATGGGTGAAACGTTTCGCCTGTATAGTAGGCTTCTTCAGTCAAATACAAAGGGAGCAGTAGAAATGAAATAAAGATGATGTAAGCAGTCCATCAACCTCGGAGAGAAAAAGTATTTGAGGTGGTGAGTCCCTCAGCCTGGAGAAGAGTTCAGGTCAATGGAGTTCCCTTGAACCAGCTCACTGTATGGGCTGGTCTCATCCCATATGATGCCGCTGCTCACCCACCTGTAATATGCATCTAAAAGTTTGTCAGCTGTTGTGATTATCATCCTAGGGAAGGATTATAGTCACTACAACGAAAATAATCTGTACCCGGAGTTTAGGTGGAGTCGCTTCCGGAGGCCACTGTCCCCGTAGCTCGGTCCCAGAAGCCTGGTTGCTGGCCTGATCGATCAAGCTGTTAGTGCCCCCCTCCCGCCACCCTGGGTTAAATAACCCTAATAATGTCTTCTTTATCTTCTTCTGCCTCGACTTCTCCCTCAAGGAAGACTCCTTGATGCCGGTAAGGGGCTCTCAATCCAAGGAGTTGAATCTGAATGCCTCCCATTCTTCCAGTTATTGTTTGATTCGTACAGGTTTAGCGATTTCCCATTAATATAATTTTTCGTCTTCTTTCCTTCAAGTGAGATTCCTTGATGCTGGTCAAGGACTCTTGATCTAAGCAATAGGAACTATCCTCCCTTTCCTTGGATTGCCTGCCATTTTCCTGGCGCTATATGAGCCCTATGGGTTTAACGCTATCCACGGACGAATAAGTTATCTTGCAACATATACGAACACTCTGGCCACCAGTGTGTTGCTGTCGCTACTACACCGACGTCTACCAACACTGACAATGGAAAGTACAGTCAATGTGTATTCAATAAGAGGCGACTCAGACTGTACAGACCTCAACACTGAGAATGACTTGTTAGAAACTGCCCATCAGATCTGTCTCTACACGCGCAAGCTGCAGTTTTCAGACGTATTCTTCTCAAGGAATGCGCCTTGTTGCTGGTGGTGAGGGGCTCTTGATCCAAGGAACTAGATTTATCGTTCTCTTACTTCGTTCGAACCTGAATACCTCCCATTACCCAGGCGCTACATGATCCCTACGGATTTAGCATTTTCTTCTGATTAAAAAAAATAAAAGTGCTGCCGAATTGGGTATGAATACACTGACTAATACAAACTAAGACTTAATGTTAAATAACGTTTCACTCAGGACTGAGTTTTATCAACTCTAAACTTCAGGTCGACTCTGCATTACTTGTTACACCCACGGGTCTACATTAACCCCCCCCCCCCCGGTCACTGTGTTGGTGAATTAACAGAAATTTGATGTACTCGGCCATTTACAATTTCTGAGCCTAATGATATGCGTCAGTGAAGCAGCTGACTTGTTACGCTACACTCTTGTATACTCTACAACAAAATTACTAATTCTGGTCTGAACTCATTCTGGCGCTGTGCAGACACTGCCTTGCCAGACGACTCACTGCCCTTTTTTGTCCTTATTTGTGGTTAAACATACGTTCTTGTAGGTTATATAACCCAGCTGAACTCAGTCTATTCTAGCCTACCTTAAAGGAAAGAAAATAGTGTATGTAAGTTCAGCGAAAGCATCGAGGAGCTAACTTTAGAAAATCTAAGATAGACAAATGAGGAAAGGTTGTTAAGATACTATTAGAACTCTAAACCTCTAGGCTTCTAAAACCATATAGCTAATCTTAGAACTATAAGTAGATACTAGCTAGATAGTTTTTTAAGATTCCTGCTTGTGGACCACTCTCAGAGCTTTAAGTGTTCATCCGTCATGGTTTTAAACTAAAGCGTTGGACCATCACTGCTTTAGGTGATGATTTATGAAGCTCCACCCCTCAAGGAAGGTTCCTTGATGTTGGTGAGGGGCTCTTGATTTAGGGAATTGGATCTGTGCTCCAGTTCCCCAAATTAAGCCTGAATGCCTTCCACATCCCCCCCCCCCAGGCGCTGTATAATCCTCCGGGTTTAGCGCTTCCCCCTTGATTGTAATAATAATAATAATATGAAGCTCCAGTTGTGTGTGGTGGAGCCAAGCTCAGTCTCCTCTGAGGTAACCAATGGAGGAAAGGAGTAAATGAGATATATGAGCTACAGAGAGGAATATACAGAACCCTTTTATACTGATACTGTATAGTATCATCCTTCCCTAACTCACGTTTTTTTTTTTTTATAAGAGTATACCAACACCAGTGGTAATAAAGCTACGGTGATTCACTAATCACAGAAGTCAAAATGAACCATATATATCTAATGCCTCAAATAAATTACATACCTGGGTATTTTTCCGCGTTAGAAAATACCACTCTAAAATAGTATCTGCAAAACTATGCACCTTAATGGAAAAATAAAGATTTTCTTTATTTTAAGAAACGATATGGAATAGCAGTGTCATGTATCCTTGAGGGACGTCACAAACCAGAAACCAAACTGGACTTCCAAATAACTAGTTGAGTTGACAGTACACAACCCGATTATTATTTTTAAATATTCATTCGAAAGAAAATATATGACAAGTTGAACATTTGCCTTACAGTGGTTGCCCTGATAGGTTTAAAGCCTGTCGTGACTCACGAAAGCGTAACAGCACGACCGGTACAGTGGTTAACACACTGGTCTGTGAGTTTTATGATTCACCTGCCATAGGTTCAAACCAAATCCGTTCTGTGATTTAAACCCTATCTCCTGCACAAGTTATTAAGGCTGCATATCACCCTCTACACCACCAATCAACATTCTATGTTTTCCAAGGATATTAAAAACTATATACAATGTAATATTCTCGTCTCAGAATTATGTACTACCAATAAAATATACTATATATAAATGTATAAGTCAAAATATTAATTTGTTGGTTTTGTATAAATACTGTGCTGGGTGGTTAGTTTTAGGGAGGATAGTGTGAGGTGAAGTGGGGAGAAGTGGGGCTTGGAGAAGCTTCGGCGAGCGGTTTGTCCTCTCACACCTGCCTGCCCGCCTCTCTCTCCATGTCTGCAAGCTGCTACAACTGTCTGTTTGCTTGCATGCCGCTACAACTGTCTGCTTGCATGCTGCTACAACTGTCTGCTTGCATGCTGCTACAATTGTCTGCTTGCATGCTGCTACAACTGTCTGCTTGGATGCTGCTACAACTGTCTGCTTGGATGCTGCTACAACTGTCTGCTTGCATGCTGCTACAACTGTCTGCTTGCATGCTGGTACAACTGTCTGCTTGCAAGCTGCTACAACTGTCTGTCTGCTTGCATGCCGCTACAACAGTCTGCTTGCATGTTGCTACAACTGTCTGCTTGCATGCTGCTACAACTGTCTGCTTGCATGCTGCTACAATTGTCTGCTTGCATGCTGCTACAACTGTCTGCTTGGATGCTGCTACAACTGTCTGCTTGGATGCTGCTACAACTGTCTGCTTGGATGCTGCTACAATTGTCTGCTTGCATGCTGCTACAACTGTCTACTTGCATGCTGCTACAACTGTCTGCTTGCATGCTGCTACAACTGCTTGCTTTCATGCTGCTACAACTGTCTGCTTGGATGCTGCTACAACTGTCTGCTTGGATGCTGCTACAATTGTCTGCTTGCATGCTGCTACAACTGTCTACTTGCATGCTGCTACAACTGTCTGCTTGGATGCTGCTACAACTGTCTGCTTGGATGCTGCTACAACTGTCTGCTTGTATGCTGCTACAACTGTCTGCTTGCATGCTGCTACAACTGTCTGCTTGGATGCTGCTACAACTGTCTGCTTGCATGCTGCTACAACTGTCTGCTTGGATGCTGCTACAACTGTCTGTCTGCTTGCATGCTGCTACAACTGTCTGCTTGCATGCTGCTACAACCGTCTGCTTGCATGCTGCTACAACTGTCTGCTTGCATGCTGCTACAACTGTCTGCTTGCATGCTGCTACAAATTTCTGCTTCCATGCTGCTACAACTTTCTGCTTGCATAATGCTACAGCTATCTGCTTGCATGCTGCTACAACTGTCTGCTTCCATCCTGCTACAACTTTCTGCTTCCATGCTGCTACAACTTTCTGCTTGCATAATGCTACAGCTATCTGCTTGCAGGCTGCTACAACTGTCTGCCTGCATGCTGCTACAACTGTCTGCCGGCATGCTGCTACAACTGTCTGCTTGCATGCCTGCTTGTATGTCTGCCTGCATGCTGCTACAACTGTCTGCCTGCATGCTGCTACAACTGTCTGCCTGCATGCTGCTACAACTGTCTGCCTGCATGCTGCTACAACTCTCTGCCTGCATGCTGCTACAACTGTCTGCCTGCATGCTGCTACAACTGTCTGCCTGCATGCTGCTACAACTGTCTGCCTGCATGCTGCTACAACTGTCTGCTTGCATGCTGCTACAACTGTCTGCTTGTATGCTGCAACAACTGTCTGCCTGCATGCTGCTACAACTGTCTGCCTGCATGCTGCTACAACTGTCTGCCTGCATGCTGCTACAACTGTCTGCCTGCATGCTGCTACAACTGTCTGCCTGCATGCTGCTACAACTGTCTGCCTGCATGCTGCTACAACTGTCTGCCTGCATGCTGCTACAACTGTCTGCCTGCATGCTGCTACAACTGTCTGCCTGCATGCTGCTACAACTGTCTGCTTGGATGCTTTATTACCTAACTCGCTCAACATTAATGTTGCTATCTATCATGATGTTTTCCTAATTGTCTGACGTTCATCCTGTTGTCTGTCATTCTGTTTTGTCTTGTGTATCTGACTGTCATGTGTCTGTCTATCTGCATCTTGTTATGTCAATCTAACTATCATCATATTGTCTGCAGCTTCATTCCGTCTTATGTCTAGCTATCTTCCTTACAGATTCTGCTTGTCATCCTGACTGCCGTCCTTTGTATATGTCTTGTTATCCTTGACCTTCATCATCCTGTTTGTGCTCATCCTCCTGATTACCTTCCTGACCATCTATACTTTGTTCAATCTCGCCTTAATGTTCCTGTAACTACCATTTAATCTCTATTTTTTTAACTTTGTGTGCGTTACCTGTGGGTTACTTGTAGTAACTTCTGAAGGTCATCACCCCCACTGCCCGGTCCCAGACCAGGGCTTCCGGTTGCCGGCCTGATCAATAAGGCTGTTGTACCCGCCGCCCGTAGTCCGACGTATGCGTCACAGCCCGGCTAATCAGGAAATGCTATGAGGAATTTATCGAGCTCCATCTTGAAGACAGCCAGGGGTCTACTGACGATTTTCCTAATGCATGAAGGGTATTGAAGAGTCTCGAACCCTTTACACTTATTAAATTCTCTCTTAGTGTACTCATAGCTTCTCTTCTTTTCACCAGAGGTACCTTACACCGTATACCAAGCCTCTTGTGTTGATATGTAGTGATTTCCGGGTACAGATTTGAAATCAATCCCTCCAGAATCTTCCGGATGTAGATTATCATATATCAGGCGCTCGCAGTAATTTAGTTACTTGACTGAGTTTATACGAGCTGTGTAGGTTCTCTGCACATTTTCCAGTTCTGAATGGGGCCGTCAGTACACAATATTCCAACCTAGAGGGAACGAGTGACTTAAAATGTGTCACCATTGGCTTGACATCTCTTGTTTTGAAAGTTCTAGTTATCTAGCATATCATTTTTCTTGCAGTTGCGATAACATTGTTCTTGAATGTGACATCTAGCATTATCATCCCAAGTTTCTCATGTTAGACTTGTGCTCTATTAAGTGATTTGAATTTGTACTCTAATCTAGTTTTTATTTCCTCAATTCTTCGTAACGTAATAACTGAAATTTGCCCTCACTGAACATCATAGTGCTGTCAGCAGCCCGTTGGAAGACTTGGACACTCACTGTACCTTCTATGTATGCCACTCTCGTGATTATAGTATCGTCTGCAAAGGACGATACAGTATGTCCCTGTCTGTGTCAGGTATGAAAATGAAAAAGAGAGGTGAAGGAAGTACTGTGCCTTAGGGAAAAGATCTCTTCATTGTAGGAACCCATGATTTTGCTATTTACTATTACTCTTGGGGTTCTATATATAAAATTAAATGTTCATCTGCCCACCTTAGCATGTATTCCCTTTGCACGCATTTTGAGCGCAATTACCCCATGGTCGCACCTATCAAAGACTTTTGGAAAGTCTGTGTACACTACTGCATTTTGCTTGTCTTCCAGTGAATCCAAGATCATGTCGTAGTGGTCCAGCAATTGCGAGAAACATAGGGCACAACCCATTCTGACTTGGGTTGAATCTCTACATTTTGTCAAATGAATGAAAGACACGTTGCAGAACACGCCTACACCAGGACAATGTTTCGCTCTGTGTAGAAGTTTATAAAGCCATGACTTGATAAAGCTCTACACAACGAAACGTTGTTACAATGAAAGCTTCTCCTACTATTCAGTGCAGCACTCAACTTGGACGCTACATTTTCTCAACCTCAGCCAATGGTGTCTTACAAGAAAGTGATACTTATACAACCTAAAACCACACACAAAAAAATCACGACACTTAAAATTCCTCTTGACTGGAGATGATCAAGTTGACTTTATTGTATATTGTATTGTTTCTCAAGCATCCCCTTACTCTCCCTCTCCCCATCTTCCTCTTTATCCCAACTCTCCTCTGCCTCCCACTCCCCCGACTACTGTTTGATCTCTGTGGGTTTAGCTCTTCCCTTTAATAATAATAATAATAATCTCCCTCACATACTCCTCTTCCTCTCCCCCACATCCATCTCTTACTCCCCCCCCCCCGCTCTTCCCTCCTCCCTCCTCATTGTTTACAAATATTTCGCTATTCCTATTGGCCAACTATGTATTTACGTCATCAATAAGTGTGTGTGAATAAGCTTGAGTGTAAGATCAATAAAGTACAACTGTAGAGTTTGTGAGTGTTTCTGTGTTTCATATAAACGCTTCAAGTACAGGGTGCTTCTTGGGCACATTTCAATATTATTGTGGTCTGGTGGCTAAAAGCTCCCGCTTCACACACGGAGGGCCCAGGTTCGATTCCCGGCGGGTGGAAATTCCGACACGTTTCCTTACACCTATTGTCCTGTTCACCTAGCAGCAAATAGGTACCTGGGTGTTAGTCGACTGGTGTGGGTCGCATCCTGGGGGACAAGATTAAGGACCCCAATGGAAATAAGTTAGACAGTCCTCGATGACGCACTGACTTTCTTGGGTTATCCTGGGTGGCTAACCCTCCGGGGTTAAAAATTCGAACGAAATCTTATCTTATCTTATCTTCTCAAGTCCGTTCCTGATTAGCCGGGCTGTGGTGCATCCATTGGACTGCGTGCGGCTAGTATCAACAGCCTCATTGATCAGGCTATTATCCAGGAAAACCTGGTCTGGGACCGGGCCGCGGGGGCAGTTACACTCCTTCCCCCCGAAATCGTCTTCAGGTAACCTTCAGATAGTGTGTACTGGGCAAGATCGGTGCAGTGTATGTTGTACCACAACACTGCTGAATCGGTAGAGTGTAAGTTGGCCCGGTTGAGTGTATGTTGGATCGGTAGAGTGTATGTTGGATCGGTAGAGTGTATGTTGGATCGGTAGAGTGTATGTTGAATCGATAGTGTGTGTTGGATCGGTAGAGTATATGCTAAACCAGTGTAGTACATGGAGTGTGATGGATTGGTAGAATGAATGTAGGTTGGACCAGCAAGTGGGACCAGTAGTGCAGAGGACCTTCACTGCACGTATGAGTTCAGTAAAGCACCTCAATCACTTGGGAACGTCTGAAGACCCTAGACCTTTACTCCTTGGAGTGTGGACGAGAAAGGTACATCATAATATACACCTGGAAAATCCTAGAGGGACTGGTCCCAAATCTGCACACACAAATCATTCACCATAAAAGCAAAAGATTAGGTAGGCGGTGCAACATTCCTCCCTCCCCATGAAAAGCAGGGGTGCCGTGAGCACAATAAGAGAAAGCACAAGTGTCAAAAGCCCAAGGATGTTCAACAACTTCCCCATCATACATAAGGGTGATTACAAATAGATCCCTTTCTGTTTTCAAGAGGGAACTGGACAGATATCTAAAGTCACTGCCTTACCAGCTTGGCTGTGGTTCGTATGTTGGATTGCGTGTGGCCAGCAGTAACAGTGAATTTGCTTTAGCAAATGAAGTGTGTGTGTGTATGTGTGTTGATGGCAGGATATTCGTCAAGCAAGGCTTGTAGAGTGAGCAGCTCAGCGGCCGCGACGCCGACAAGCTAGCTAGGTAAACAGACGGTGGTACACTTACAAATATGAGCGAGATGTTTACTTATGATCCCTCCACTTGATGTGATGGGCAAGATAACAGCCCCCAGCCACTACCCACCTCATTTTTATGACCCCCAGACGGCACCCACCCCGGACACTCCCCGACACCACCCACGCCTACGCCACCGCCCATCCCTACACACGACCCCAAATGCCATCCACCTAGTACACCGTGACTTCACTCTGTTCACAAACCCTGAAATCACATCTCATTCTTACCACTTTACAAATGATTACATTACTCTATGAAACCTGGGTGCACACCTGCCTCTCACTGCTTCACAAATATATACGTATCTTAGTATACATTTTCTTTTTTACAACACCTGAGTTTATATATCATTCTCATCACCTCACACAGGATTATATATTTCCTTACACTCTCCGAGCCCACATTTCATTCTAATTACTTCACAAATAATTACAGATATTACACTACAAAATCTAATTATATTATCTACATATGCCCGGAGAATAGCAGCGTGGATACACTATACATGCACTGCTTTTACTTAATATGTATGTATAATGTTCGCCTAGACCGGAGTCCTGGAACGGGTTTTTTTTTTACTTAATACATATTTGAAGGACTGGTGATGTACAGGTGGCGTGCGGTGTTGATGACCCTCATACAGTCGACGGGCTTTAAACCAAAACAAATTATCGAAGAAAACCACTTTCAAGACTGAAGATGTATTAATGTCCTGTAGCTTGATTAAATTAGTGTTTTTCTTGGTTCAAGACGAAGAAATCGAATAGATAAAGGAATATAAGAGATTTACTAACTGTTTGAATGCGATCGACCCATTACTATCGCGTGTAGTAATCCTGTGTTTATTAAAACGTGATGAAAACCCAGTTCCAGCAGTCCACTGGATTCCTGTGTCAGGAGAGACCTCATCTTTGCTGATGAACAAAACGCCATCACTCAGTAGCAGTTTAAAGGTCATCCATATAGCAGTTTAAAGGTCTTCCATAATTACTGGGTTTGTGGGTTGTAATAAAAGTACACCTAAGATAGGGAGTTCAGTGATCTGCATAAAACATCACCAAACAAATACACCCTTTCATTCGAGTCTACAGAAAACCACTAAAGATGATCTTATTCATCTTTCTTCTGTGACCTTCTATGCAGATCACCAAAGAAGACGCCCTTTTATTCAGTGTACAAAAAAACTAACAAATAAAAATGAACTTACTCATTTCTATTCACCACGGCACTCGCGCCATGATTTAGATTAGATTTTGCCACCGAAGTGGCTAGTTTATTGTGCACCCCATATCCATCCTGTGGACGGTAGCGCGAGAGCATATGGATACACAAAAGGCCTAGGAACTAGGCCCCAAAGGGTTAACAGGAATACATATGGATTTATATCTACATATCTATAGTTCACTTATCTGTTACAAGCAAATTTAGGAAATTTGCTTAGTATATCTGGTATCTTATTTTCATTAATAAGATATCTTGACATGTCACATAGGTTATTATACTGTCTGTCTCTGTATTCCTCAATAAGTGGACAATTAAGCACATAGTGTTCAAGAGAGTGACCATATGCCTGATCACATAATTTACATTTAGTTTGATCATCATCTGTGTGTCTCCCAAACTGCCAGAAGTACTTGTAACCAAGCCTAAGCCTGGCCACTACAACATCAGTCAGTCTGTTCACATTGCAAGTTGCTCCATAAACATACTTATCTACGTTCATGTTATCATAGTGGGTTATAGATCTACTCAGGCTTCTAACTGCATTCCTATAACAATCATTTTCATTATTTACTTCTCTCCTAATATTATTCCTAATGCTAGACACAGTTATACCAAAGTTATATTCTACATTCTCCTTCTCGATACTCTTCTTGGCTAACATATCAACTTTATCATGAAGGAGTAATCCAATGTGTGATGGGATCCATAGCAATTGTACATTAATTCTTTTGTCCCTAATTTTTGAGTATCTATACCTGGCTTCCCCAATGAGCATGTTGTTGGAGTCATTATATGAGCCAAGAGCCTTCAATGATGACATAGAATCAGTAATGATGATAGAGTCAAGCTCAGTGTCATAGGTTAGCTTTAGCGCCATTAGGATTGCAAACAATTCAGTTTGCAGTGTAGACGCCCAGTTGTTAATTCTTATGCCTAACTCAACAAATTTATTATCGTTCTTAACTAGGGAGGTGGCAACAAGAGCAGATGCAGCCCTGCCAGAAGACTCCTGTTTAGATCCATCAGTGTATATAACTTGTGATAACTTGTTACTACCAGCTAGGTGAGAAATTTCTTCTTGAGCAGTTGCGCGCCATGAGAGGCGTGATCACTGGGGTTTTCTTCAGAGCTATCCGTATCTCCAGTTACGAATTCTCAGAATAATTCCAATACTCATGCATTCACACTCTTAAACTTCCCTCTCTACTTTATGCAAGAGTGCAGACCCAGAGCCACCACCAAGAAACACAAATTCCTAACTCTACTTGGAGGAGAAGTAGCCAACATCAGACTAGACCCTTTTAAGAAGCAACATCCGCGTGCTACCATGGCGACGTCTTCCATCAGAGACCTCACCTTTGACAAACCACAGTGAGGCAGACGTGTACACGATGCCATGCTGAGGGGTGCCAACATATTTATACTGGAGAAACAAGGAGCAATGTTTCTACATGGATTCGAGAACACAAAAATGCATGCAACAGAGACAACAAAAATGCGTGAATCTTGCACAGTCTAAAGAGGGACATCGAATGAGCTGAAACAAAACAGAGCTGACTGACAAAGAATCTAACACCGCAAGGCGCCACTGTATTGAAGTTTTTTAAACTGCTGCTACTAACACAGAACAAAGAACTGGCAAGTACACCGTCTCGACTACCCTTGTACATATACTACTACACACTTGATTCCCTGGTGTCACGTAACACGGCTATTAGATGGGACGTAAAACACATGCGCGACAGTTAGGTATCTTTATACTGAAACGTTTCGCCTATACAGCAGGCTTCATCAGTCGAATATGGAGACAGCGCCTCACTTCTGCATTATAAAAAAGCTCCTTTCTCGTGCTTCAGCTTCACACTGTTCAAAACTATGAGGGTGAACACATCTCCAGGTTGAGGGACTGACCACCTCAAAGTACTTCAAGGTTGATGAACTGACAGCCTCGAACTACTTAAAGGTTGATAGACTAACCACATCAAATTCATCTCTCCACTGCTGCTGTCTCCATATTTGCAACCTCTGTATTCGACTGACGAAGCCTGCTGTGTAAGGGAAACGTTTCGGAATAAAGATACCTGACTGTCGTACTTATCTACTTGTAGGTATTGTTAATTATTGCCATATTCGCGGCTATTTGATGACCTGACGCTTTCACCACTGACTTTTCTTCGCTATACTGTGTTCTCTCACTGCTGTATCATGACCGAAACGTGTCCAGTAAAGATGTATGTATGCATTTGTGTCCTTTCATTCGGTTCTTTCTTTCTACACATTGAAACGTTGTTCTATTAAAAACTTGTTCCGTAACTCGTGTCTTTGTTTTCATACTTGCTGGCAATTTCATCTAGAGTAATACCGAAAGATGATGATTAAAACAGAATGGTATAGACCAGGTTCTCTCTCGTGTTCAGATGCGCCTCGGAGTGATGTGGTGGTGGTGTGTGGTAGCTGCGGCTGGGGTAATGGGTCGGGCACGGGATCCCAATACCCGTCACACGCGACAAACACATATGCCCTCGCCAGAAGCGCCACCGCAGGACATGCCACCAGAAGCGCCACCGCAGGACATGCCACCAAAAGCTCCACCACAGGATATGCTACCAGAAGCGCCATTGCAGGTCATGCCACCAGAAGCGCCACCGCAGGACATCCCACCCGAAACAACACCTCAAGACATGCCGCTAGGAACGCCACCGCAAAACATACCACCAAAAATGTCAATGCAGGACATGCCACCGGAAACAGTACCTCAAGACATGCCGCCAGGAACATTTGCGCAGGACACGCCAGCACAACAGAAGGGAACAAGTGAAGAGACAATACATGCTGAGGTTAGTATAGTATTTACTATCATTATAATTCATTATCGTTATTATTATTAATTGTAATATTTTCCAATGATCTCTGTGTGCACATCTAAGTAATTCACACATTAAAGTTATGCATGTCATTATACCTACACATAATCTATGTACCTGGAGTCTACCTATCCACTATATTTTGTCACCACAATGTTTTGAGTTTTCATTCTCTTTATCCCTGACAATTGTTTTGGTTTATAATTCGCTACAGCAACAATAATCACTTTTGTCTGTACCATTTCTTTCAGTAATTTACGGTCATTTATCACAAAAAAAAGAAGTCACTGGCTGGAAACGTGTCGCCAGCCAGTGACTTCTTTAGTCCAATACAGAGAACGGTGGAAGATGATGAGTAGTTTGAGGTAATCAGTCCCTCAGCCTGGAGTCGATGTGTTTAGTCCATCAATCTTGATAAAAGTACAGTATATGCGCGAAGTGGCTTATATACTGTAGACAGGTGAAGTAAAGCAGTGGTAGGCAGCGTCACCAGTGGAAAAATCCACTAGTGGAAGTAGGTCATGCCTACAGGTTAAGGCAAGCTTTGAAAAAATCCCTATATCAAGATTCCAAGGTGTTGCTGTCTGAAAGTAAGTATAACTATCAGACACAAGTGTCTCTTTTATCAACTTGCCGGTTTTCTAAAACCGTTTATACAAATTTAGTTTTGCCCTCTGTGTAGCTATTCCTAAGCTGTCTTTTTTTTACTTTAATTATTAATTAAACAGCTTTATTTCACCCGATTTGGCTATGTTATTCATATCTTAGGTTAGGTTTGGTAAAGTTCGTCAGAAAACAAGACAAATGTTTCCTGATGCAGGTCTTAGGCAGATAACCCGCCATTGGAGCTTTTGGTCCTCTGACCGAGGCCTTCCGTTGGCTTACTGGGCCACCCCTTTAAGAATTATGGTCAGTTATAACCATTTAATTGTACTATTTTTCATATCTTCCATGTTATTAGCCTGGTTCATAAAGCCTAATGCCTCTAAGATAGTGTAAACAAATTAATGCAAGAGGTTTATGAATACGGAAATAACTCGACCAAGAATTCTGCTCGTCCATCATAATTCATCAAAATTACGCTCAGATTAGTTTTTAGGAATAATTAAAGTAAATGTCTTTTGTACTTATTGAAAAACTTTAAATGTATTGTAAAGTAGGCTTCATTTGTCTGGCTGAGTTTTGCATGCAAGTTAAATGTGCGATATTAGCCCCTTTAGGCCTAAAGCCGCATGAAGACTAAGATTTTTGTAAAACAAATCATCAGTAGTGACGTAGTTCTTAACACTTGCTCAGGAGGTGAAGACTCAAGACTTCTTTTTTAACTGTAGCTATTACATTATGACTTCCTTTTCCCACCACGGAATGACTCATACGGGTTTAATGCTCATTATGAACATACGAATAATCCTAAAGGTATTGGTGTTTTGTTCCTCAGAGAAAATATTCCCTAACTTACGTCTTATAAGATTACTTCCTCAGTGTCAACAAACCGCTGGTGTACCTGTGCTAGGGTTACACCCACCTAGAAAGTCAACGAATCATATTGTTTCATATTTTTACCCACTTCTTCGTGTAATCCAACAGGAATTGCTAGAAAAGTATGGATACCTGGACTGTGTACCACCGGGAAGCGAAGGCAATACCCGCCTGCACCGCCTCCTGCTGTATCGTCGCCATCACTCCAACAACCTTCTCCACCATCCGCTAGATTTCAGATTGGAGACAAATGACCTGCCCCCGCACAGGGAAGAGAGAGTGCCAGGGCAGAGGTCAACACCTCAGGAGGACCTAAATATGCCCTCGGTGCGTCAGAATCTCCTTTCTCCCATCTGGAGCGTCCGAGGAAGCAAATATCAGCAGAAAGATGAAGGTCCTAGTGTAGCAGTGTGGGATCCAGATACCGCCAGGCTACACCACCTCCCAGTCTGCACACTCACACAAATTCAACAAGCAGTCGCCAAATTCCAGGTAAATATACATAAAATATTGAGTAGAAATAAACGTGCGTATATTGGCAAATACAAAAAAGTCATTAGAAAACATGAGCAGTGCTTACAAATGTAAACAATGTAAATAGTGTGGAGGGAAACGACAAATTCGGTAGTTAAACGTTGCAACAAATTTATTAATGTTTGTTTACTGCTGACTTTACAGATATGAATGACACCCCATACATTGTAGCTAAATACGAGTGTACATCCCATTTATGTAGTTACAGGTACTAGTGTGCAACCTACACTAGTTACTGGTACGGGTGTACATCCTAATGAATGAAATTGTGCTCGAAGTCAGCTGATTAACATTACTTATATTATTCCTCGCTGCAGTAGATTTACGGGTTGTCTTAGTATACATGTTTAAAATGTTATAACAAAAAAATATATCAAGTGATAAAACACTTGTACAGAACAGACAACTATGTAGTGTTCTTAAAAGTCTTTTTAATAAAATGTAATTTCAGCGTGTTTTGATGGGTGTTTTAACTTGCTGGTTTACGTACCAGCACCTGACCAAACATATAGGACTGTTTTATTATGGAAACATTTCGGTCCTGAGACATTGTTCACTACATAGGTATAAAGTAAACATGATCCCAGGACCGTAACGTTTCCATAATAAAATGTTCTAAATGTTTGCTCACGTGTCTAACCACAACTCGTTTGTATTATATACCAGGTTTTTACCATAAATTAACATCATCATATTGTTAATGTACAGACACTGTACCACGTAGGAGCTCACGGGGACCTGGACTTTGCTACTGTGGGTCTCCTCTCCAGCCCCCGTTGTGGAAACCCCGACACACTCATGGAAGAGGAACCAGAGCCACTCACACAGGAGCAGAATTCACTCACAGGTGATCTCAACACTGACAACACTCCAGTGCAGGTGGCTAAGTATTTAAGCCGTCCAAGACGAAGTGTGACTAGGAGACTAACTCAAAACTCCGACCCAGACATTATTTCCTCGAGGAATCCAGTTGACAGTACCGTTTCTACTCATAAAGCTTCATCTAAAGATGAGAATACGGCAAACGACTCAGATGAAGATTTGGAGGAGGCGCTGCCGGACCAGAAGCGACTGAGGGAGGTGGCCCAAGAGCTGAGAGAAGCAACCAGGTCGCAGCATCCTCCAGTTGAAGACCATGTCGAGTGGGAACCACACCCAGAAGTAAGTACATCATAATAATAACCTAACCAGTGACATTTGATATTTGTAATAACAGTATCATAATATTGGCAATGATATTATTGCTATTAACAGTAGAAGAAGCAGGAATATTATTATTCTTAAAGAGTGCTGCTTCTGATGATTAGATTTGTTTGTGTTATTCAGGAAGCCTTGAGGAGACGCCGACGGTGGGTAGAGGAGTTGATGGAGAATATTAACTCTGGGGAGGAAGACGCACGACTTGCTTCACTTAATCCCCACCTGGCAGTACCTCCCACGCCCGCCCACCCACGCCACCATCACTCCCACCCTAGGGACAAGAGATCCATCTACTCCCACCTTGGACACCCCTTTAATGAGGTGAGCGTTGTTCGCCCAGTGAGGACTACTCTTGGTCTTATTTTACTTCTTATATTAATTTCTTTATCATCTTCACCGACTTATTCTCAATCTTTTCTGTCCCCTGTCTACTACGAGATAATTTTCTTGTATGAAATAATAACCCTGAAGATATGTTCGTCATTTTACCAGCACATGCCACGTGAAGGAGTTTTAATGTGTAGAGGACTCGCAAGGTTGTAACAGGATTGTGTAGTGTAATAACTTGGGAGTGAAAAGTGTACAATGATTCAGATTAGTTTTGTATCAGACGACTGAAATTACTGTGATGGCAACATGTATAGCTTCGTTTGAAATGATTGTACTAAACTTTGTGACTGCAGCAATAAGCCAACAAGTGGGTTTAAAGAGACGTAATATAAAGTAAATCTCTATCTTGACGTTTCGCTCAGGCTGAGCTTTATCAAAACCTGTTTAAGCTCAAACCATACCACGGGTGGGGATAGAACCCGCTATCAGAGTCTCAAAACTCCAGACCATCGCGTTAGCCACTGGACCAGCTAGCTACAATAAAATTCGTCCAACTAGGTATATTTACAATCGTGTCATTACGATTTCGTGAGTCATGTTAATGGCTTTGAGGGGACTTGAGCTAGAGTTCGTCACGGCCACGCTAGCTGGAGATTCGTCTGTAAAAACTTGCATTTGTGGTCACAGTGGTGCCTATGCTAACCTTCTTTTGGTGTATAAATATACCTAGTTGGACGAATCTTATTGTGACTAGCTGGTCCAGTGGCTAACGCAACGGCCTGGAGTTTTGAGACTCTCTGATCGCGGGTTCTATCCCGCCCGTGGTATGGTTTGTTAGCAATCGTGTCATTACGATTCCGTGAGTCTTGTTTAAGCTCAATCTTGAACGAAACGTACAAAATAAAAACTCTGAATTATATATCTATATACCGTGAATTAAGCCCAGTCACCCACAGCTAAGTCTGTGGCAGACATTACCCACATTTCACTGAGTCAGCATTAGCGCACCTATTAGCCTAATTATAGAGAAGCAGAGAATGACAGATATACTGACTTACAGGCATACAGAAAACAACCAGATATGGAATGGGGCATAACAAGACAGAGCAGAGAAGCAAACAAATACACATAGACAAATGTAACACACGAGTATAGTGAAAACAGTCCGAACAAAAGGCCAAATGTAACACACGAGTATAGTGAAAACAGTCCGAACAAAAGGCCAATTTTGCTCTGAATAACAATGGTATTTAGTTAAAAACTAATTTTATCATTGAGGCCATTAGAATGCACTAAAAAAATTACATCATTTGCCTGCATATTTATTTAGCACCTGTTCAATTAAACAGTTATCTACCAAATTAGCTTCCCCACTACATACCTGGCCAATTAACTAATTTAAAAGCTAGTTGAAATAATTATATGTCTTAATTTGACATCGGGTGTCCACCAGTCCAATTAACAACACTACCCACTTGCTTAACTAACTGTTCAATTACCCACCCCGTCACTCGTGTGTTCAGTCACCCATAACACCTGCCCAGTTATCCATCGCCATAAGCCCAATCACGTACCACTTGTCCCAATTACGCCAGTAGTACCACCACTCCCCTCGGAAGGTTCCTTGATGTTGGTGAGGGGCTCTTGATTTAGGGAATTGGATCTGTGTTCCGGTTCCCCGAATTAAGCCTGAATGCTTTCCACCTCCCCCCAGGCGCTGTATAATCCTACAGGTTTAGCGCTCCCCCTTGATTATAATAATAATAAAAGTACCACCACTCGCCCACCCACGTACCACTTCCCACAACTAAGCTACCACTCGACTAACTACCTATGACTTCCCACAACTAAGTCACCTCCTTCTGCGGCACCTTCAGGGTCTGATCACCTGGAGGTTGGTAACATCAGGGTACAGCTCACAGCTGGAGGTCGGAGCACAGAGGGCCTCGTTGGCGCTCGCCTTCAGGATGTGGTCAGAGGTAATCCCTCCAGTGTTCCTCGAGGACAAGACCTCGCCCTCAGAGAACGTCAACATCAACATCGGCTTCGGCAAGAGTCAGTGGCTCGAGTTTTGTATGCTACATTGTGTAATTTCCTGTCTGTAATTAATTACCTGTTTGAAGATGAAGGAACAGAGTTATGCATACATCTCATTTTCTGTGATTAATATTTCATTTTTTTTTATATATTTTCCAGTGGTTGTAGCACCTACCGTCTTTTTTTTTTTTTCAATTCCACCAATCTGTAAGGATTTTTTTTACTATCCCTTTGGCACATTTATTTTTTTTAATTTACCTCTGTTACCTGTTGTTCTCCTTCCTGCGGATACTGTTTCTTATGTGTCTGGAATAGTCTGAGCTGGCACTTCACCTTAACAGCCATGTCGTTTTCAATACTGCCTATCCACTTCCCTTTAATTATAGTGTTTTCGTTCCTTATCTTTCTGCTCAGTTCACGGTTGTCCACTGTCACTTTCATTATACAGGTCTTCCATACCTTCATATACATAGATTCTTTTTCTTGCATTATCCGTTAAACAAAGGATTATTATTCTATTTATGATCCTTCACTTCTTGGATTGGAAAGAATCACCATCATCACCCTCCATCCCCCACAGATGACCTCTCAATGAGCTCTGTTGTCCTAGTATATCTTGGCTAGGAACTCCATCATTCTCTCATGATCATCTTTCCTGTGTGCCATCTGGTTGTTATTCATCGCATTTCCTTCACACTTCATCAATATTTCCACAGAAGTCAAGCTTCATCATGAATTGTTTGTGGCTCTTGGTGGATGTTCATACAACTAGTTTCTGGACGTTTGATATACCCTGGGCGAATATTAAAACCAGTCTGGCATGTATATCTTTCTCTCATTTTCGTTGACTCTTCAGCAGGTCGACTGAGAAACTCATACATTATGACATTAGTTAACTTTGTTCTCCAGTATCTCTTCTCCACCGTGTTTTTTTTTTTTTTTTTTGGCTTCTCAGTCTATTTCTTTATAACTGAAATATTTAATTTTCATAATTTTAGCTCCTTTTCAACTGACAGATATATTTTCTCTTTTATAATAATAGCAGGTGTGTGTTGCTGACAACGTTGTTTGATGTCAGTTACTAGTATGTTGTACACGACTATCACAATTATCTGTCTTCCACCCTTTTAATCTTATAATCCTAATACAAAACCAGTAAACCCATGGTAATTTTTCATATATACATTGTAAAACCCTGTTGTTTCTTGATAAAAATTACTTAATAATTGTGATAAGATATCATATATGCACCTGGTTCAGAGCATATATGAGTGCTAGACTCCCTCCACCTCTCATTGATCTGTCTCTCCTTGTTACTCGTGCTTCTTGGGCATCAAAGTAGGTGTTATATAACGATATCGACAATATGGATGAAAGGAAAGAAGTACATTTACTTAGGACATCTTTGTTACATATGTTTCGGCTCTGGTCACTCATTTGGAGTAACCAAAGTCTCAGCACCCAAACGTAATGTAATAGCTAACCGTATTCACCTGTCATTTAATTAAATTTTGAGTATATGTCAACTGTTAATATTAATGTTGTTTTAGTTTCTACGATTGCTATTATATTCAGGTTATTATTTACATAGCTTTAGTTCATTTGATTTGTTATTGATATAATCCTCATTCGTATATAGGACTCAGCAAGTTGCAGGATGGGTTGAGGTTATAGAGAGTGAACTAGGCTGCTGATCAGTATTAGGGTAGTTAGGATAGGTGTTTATATTATTAGGATGGTAGTTGGGAAGAAACTTGGTCAGTGACTGGACGGGAACGTGTGGTAAGATATGTATGTAAAGAGGCGACGACAGGGCTCATTTTAACATGTAAATTTGCTTCCATTACTCTTTCTCAATATAATTTTAAATATTCGTACGTTGCGTCCGTGTTATCTCCAGAGTCGTATATAAACTAAATATCCATCAGTTTCCAACATTCACCGGTGAATAACGAGCCTACAGACGTGATAGTCAAAGTATTTCCCAGAACAAACGTCCTTCAAAACATACTTAGATGTCCTTGGTGGATGTTCCTGAGGTGGTGAACACCAGAAGCCTGAGGCAGCTGCTGACGCTGGTGTTGCTGAAGGTGTCAGGTGAAGGAGTCAGCACACTCAAGGTGGCGCTAATTACTCTCTCATCTCTGAAGCTACTGAACTAACATGCATTTTTTTTTTTGCTTTAATTCAGCAGCTTTTGCCATTATGTATGTTTTTTTTTTTAATCTAGATATATCTTTGATTACTACCAAAAATTAAAATTCATGGTTATATTTCATACAATATGTAAAATTGGTCAGTTAGCAAGAGCTCATTTAAAATTAAGTCCTTTCTAAAATTTTCTCTCATATGTTTAAATATATATTTTTTTCATTTATGGTAATGTTAAAATTAATAATTTTGTACCAAAAGCACCTTTGAAAACTTACCTAACCTTATTATATCAAGCGTAATTTAATTTAGCCTAATCCAACTTAATATTTTAGATAAGTTTACAATAATTTAATAATAAACAAACACAATGAATTTTTTTTTGTTAGGTTCAGAATGATTTTTGCGAAATTATTCTGTACATAAATTTTCGCTTGCTTTATTCGGCAAGAAGAGCATTGCTATTTAATCCATAATCGCAAGTTTTACCTATTCTGCACGACATATATATATATATATATATATATATATATATATATATATATATATATATATATATATATATATATATATATATATATATATATATATATATATATATATATATATATAGTTTTACCAACACTCCTGTATGGGTGTGAAGCATGGGTGATGAATGTTGCAGCGAGGAGAAGGCTAGAGGCAGTGGAGATGGCATGTCTGAGGGCAATGTGTGGTGTGAATATAATGCAGAAAATTCGTAATTTAGAAGTTAGGAGGAGGTGCGGGATTGCCAAAACTGTTGTCCAGAGGGCTGAGGAAGGGTTGTTGATGTGGTTCGGACATGTAGGGAGAATGGAGCGAAACAGAATGACTTCAAGAGTGTATCAGTCTGTAGTGGAAGGAAGGCGGGGTAGGGGTCGGCCTAGGAAAGGTTGGAGGGAGGGGGTAAAAGAGGTTTTGTGTGTAGGGGCTTGGACTTCCAGCGGGCATGTGCGAGCGTGTTTGATAGGAGTGAATGGAGACAAATGGTTTTTAATACTTGACGTGCTGTTGGAGTGTGAGCAAAGTAACATTTATGAAGGGATTCAGGGAAACCGGCAGGCCGGACTTGAGTCCTAGAGATGGGAAGTACAGTGCCTGCACTCTGAAGGAGGGATGTTAATGCTGCAGTTTAAAAACTGTCGTGTAAAGCACCCTTCTGGCAAGACAGTGATGGAGTGAATGATGGTGAAAGTTTTTCTTTTTCGGGCCACCCGGCCTTGGTGGGAATCGGCCAGTGTGTTAATATAATAAATAAATAAATAAAATATATCTATATATATATATATATAAATATATATAAATATATATAAATATATATAAATATATATATATTTATATATATATATATATAAATATATATAAATATATATAAATATATATAAATATATATATATATATATATATATATATATATATATATATATATATATATATGTATATATATATATATATATATATATATATATATATATATACACACACACACACACACACACACACACACACACAGACAATTTTAGGAATTTCATAAACAATGTTTAGTCACCAAATACATAAAAACAATATGTCAAAACACCGTTCCAAATTTTCATGGATTTAATAACTTTTTTTTTGTCATAATGAAAAATACTGGCACAAAATTATTATGCAATGAACAGTCTATTTTAAAGTATTAGTAAGCACTGACGTAAGTTTGCTCTTAGGCAGAGATAGGCACAATCTGCTGCCTATCTCTGGATGGACGCATTTGCAGCCACGGAGGAGAGCACATAGATAGCTGTGCTCATGAGGTTTACGGTTTTTTTTATGCTTAATTCTATATAGATCAGTTGTGTTGGTATTGTATACCATTATCATATTCACCCAGATCGATTATTAAACCTATACGCAACCCGTCCTCTTAACTATAAACATCATGAAACTGTTGTAAAAACAGTCAGATGGGTGACTGTTGAAGGCAAGTTGAACAGTAGTATTATGACTGTTGCTTAGCCACGTACAGTAGTATTATGACTGTTGCTTAGCCACGTACAGTAGTATTATGACTTGCTTAGCCACGTACAGTGGCCTCACCTTTTTCTGTACCCGCCGCAAATTTGTTTTTTTATCGCCTTTTATCTTATAGTTTTTATCGTTGTTGTATGTTATAATTTATTATTATTTTATGGATATAGGGGAACTTAAGCAAATTTAGAATTGTGCTGCAAACAGTGTGTGAGGAAGTGGAAAAGTATTCAAGTTTGTTCCAAGGAAGGGGAGCGCAGTGTTAGGAGGGTTCATTGTTGGAGTGATGGCAGCGAAGGAAACAACAGCAGACTGTTATGAGGTGTATAATGGTAAGCCTGGAAGCCCAGCCTATCGCGTCTGCCCACTTGCTACCCCTGGTCGTGACTGCCAGGTAGGCCTGTGAGGTACGGCCTACATGCGGGGGGAGGGGCGGTAGGTCACGTGACTAACGCTTGGCCAGGGAGCCTGCCTATTAAGTGTCACTAAGAAATATAAAAGTGTACTACATGAGTAATACTGTTGACAGCAGTTCCAATTCCTTAAATGTAAAGCCCATCACAGCACTTCCCTTGAAGGAACACTGAATTTAGAAGAGAGAATATTTTGCCACCCAGACTATTATTATTATTATTATTATTATTATTATTATTATTAAAGTAGACAGTGAGCCCTTATGGGTCACACAGTACTAATCATTATAATCAGATTACGCGCTAAACCCGTATGGGTTTCAAGAGAAGCACTGAATGGTAGAAATAAGAATAGACTGATCAAGAGCCTCAAAGGTCAGACAGAGCCAGGGCTGAGCTTGCCAGACGGAGGATCGAGCCTCCTGCATTCTTTCCTCTGAATGACCCACACAGGTTTAGCGCTACATACATTAAAAAACGGGTAAAGTAAAGGGGGACCAAAGCCCGAAATTTCATAGTGGTCCTATGGTCGTATGGGCCAGTAGGCCTTCTGCAGTGTTCCTACATTCTTATGTTCTTATGTTCTTATGTTCCTTAACGCGGTTAAAACATGTTAGTGAGTGTATCAAGGTGACTGTGGTGGTGTAAGTTTATTTAGGCTCAGGTACAAAGTACAGTTATTATACATAGTGTAAATTACTTACGATGGCCCCTCCCAAACAAAAAGTCAGACAAAGTGACTTATTTCCATTGGGTGATAAAAGCCTTTTCACCTGCTTCCTTCTGTCACACACTAAGTATTGTTCCCCACACCGTCGCCACCACGTCTCAGCTATGCCCCTCTCACAATATATTATGTACGTTTTGGTTTTTACAAGCAACACAACATGGCGGGAACACTGTGAGGACGACCAGAAGCTCTGTTACCCCTCCCACAGCTGAAGAGTGCTCTCTTGCTACCCCTCTCACAGCTGAAGAGTGCTCTTGCTTGCTGAAGAGTGCCCCTCCCACAGCTGAAGAGTGCTCTCTTGCTATCCCACAACTCCCTCTTGCTACAGCTGAAGAGTGCTTTCTTGCTACCCTACTCCCACAGCTGCAGAGTGCTTTTTTGCTACCCCTGCCACAGCTGCAAACTGCTCTCTTGCTACCCCTGCCACAACTGCAGAGTGCTCATTTGCTACCCCTGCCACAGTTGCAGAGTGCTTTCTTGCTACTCCTGCCACAGCTGCAGAGCGCTCTCTTGCTACCCCTCCCACAGCTGCAGAGTGCTCTCTTGCTACCCCTGTCACAGCTGCAAACTGCTCTCTTGCTACCCCTGCCACAACTGCAGAGTGCTCTTTTGCTACTCCTGCCACAGTTGTAGAGTGCTCTCTTGCTACCCCTCACACAGCTGCAGAGTGCTCTCTTGTTACCCCTGCCACAGCTGTACATTAATAACACAAGCATGGTCTTAGGTTCAATTAGAGTGTTCCTCCTTGCTTGGTTGTATGTTTGAGAGAAAGAGAGCGGAGATCAGGTGGAAAGGAGGGAGGTGACAGTAGAAGAGGTGTCTCTCGCTAACCACGACACTTACATTCTCTCTCTCTCTCTCTCTCTCTCTCTCTCTCTCTCTCTCTCTCTCTCTCTCTCTCTCTCTCTCTCTCTCTCTCTCTCTCTCTCTCTCTCTCTCTCTCTCTGAGACAGATAATACTAAGGTGGTATTAGGTGAGTGTCAGTCAGGTTACAACAGCCACTTACCCTCGCCTACCCTTATCATGACGTTTTAGTGTTATTTTCTGATTAATCTCGTGGCTGGTCTGTGTGTATTTGCCAGTCACTTACTAGCTAGCCACCACCTAGGTACCTACTAGCTAGACACCACCTAGGCACCTACTAGCTAGCCACCATCCAAGTAACTACTAGCTAGCCACCACCCAGGCACCTCCTAGCTAGTCACCACCCAGGCACCTCGTAGCTAGCCGCCACCCAGGCACCTACTAGCTAGTCATCACCCAGGCACCTCGTAGCTAGCCATCACCCAGGGACCTACTAACTAGCTACCACCCAGGCACCTACTAGCTAGCCACCACCCAGGCACCTCCTAGCTAGCCACCACCCAGGCACCTCCTAGCTAGCCACCACCCAGGTACCTCCTAGCTAGCCACCACCCAGGCACCCCCTAGCTAGCCACCACCCAGACACCTCGTAGCTAGCCACCACCCAGGCACCTACTAGCTAGTCACCACCCAGGCACCTCGTAGCTAGCCACCACCCAGGCACCTACTAGCTAGTCACCCAGGCACTTACTAGCTAGCCATCACCCAGGCACCTACTAGCTAGCTACCACCCAGGCACCTACTAACTAGCCACCACCCAGGCACCTCCTAGCTAGCCACCACCCAGGCACCTCCTAGCTAGCCACCACCCAGGCACCTCCTAGCTAGCCACCACCCAGGTACCTCCTAGCTAGCCACCACCCAGGCACCTCCTAGCTAGCCACCACCCAGACACCTCGTAGCTAGCCACCACCCAGGCACCTACTAGCTAGTCACCACCCAGGCACCTCGTAGCTAGCCACCACCCAGGCACCTACTAGCTAGTCACCACCCAGGCACTTACTAGCTAGCCATCACCCAGGCACCTACTAGCTAGCCACCACCCAGGCACCTCCTAGCTAGCTACCACCCAGGCAGCTACTAGCTAGCCACCACCCAGGCACCTCCTAGCTAGCCACCACCCAGGCACCTCCTAGCTAGCTACCACCCAGGCACCTACTAGCTAGCCACCACCCAGGCACCTCCTAGCTAACCACCACCCAGGCACCTCCTAGCTAACCACCACCCAGGCACCTCCTAGCTAGTCACTTCATAGGCACCTACTGGCTAGTCACCACCCAGGCACCTAGTAGCTAGCCACCACCCAGGCACGTACTAGCTAGTCACCACCCAGGCACCTCCTAGCTAGCCACCACCCAGGCACCTACTAGCTAGTCACCACCCAGGCACTTACTAGCTAGCCATCACCCAGGCACCTACTAGCTAGCTACCACCCAGGCACCTACTAGCTAACCACTACTCGGTCACAGCTCTAATTTTATGTACTCAGACACAAAAGTATAATAAAAATTCGTCAACAGTATAAACGAACCCAGACGACGAGAACGAAGCAGACACCGGGACCTGCCAGTTCTCCACCGTTGTAGATAAACTGACAGTCTGACGCCTTAAACCACTCAGCTACAGATGCTTCATAACGTGCGACAGCCTGCTAGACTGGAGTCCATGTTTCTTCCTATCGCCGGGCGCACCAATGAGTCTCAAACATGGTCTCCAGTTATTTCATTTTCCTCATGTAGGTTCTGGTCTCAGTGCACTGTGTTGTGTAAGGGGAACTCCCACACGACAACTGCGCAGAAGCAAGGAACTGTATATGCAAAGAAATATTGCATCCAGCAAAGATTCAAACCCATCTGCACTTTACATCGGTACTTGTGGAGATTTGACGGACGTGGGTTCGAATCCTGCTGGCTGCGATATATAATGACGTATCAAAGTGTTGTCGATGAATATGATCAAGACTCGTGTCAGGTAATTTTCCCCTGACATTTGTATGCTGTGGCCTTAAATTCCGTCTAGAGCAGATGTTGCAGGTGTATGGTGTAGGAGGTAGGTTACTGAAAGCAGTGAAGAGTTTTTACGAGGATAGTGAGGCTCAAGTTAGAGTATGTAGGAAAGGGGGAAATTATTTCCCAGTAAAAGTAGGCCTTAGACAAGGATGTGTGATGTCATCGTGGTTGTTAAATATATTTATAGATGGGGTTGTAAGAGAAGTAAATGCGAGGGTCTTGGCAAGAGGCGTGGAGTTAAAAGATAAAGAATCACACATAAAGTGGGAGTTGTCACAGTTGCTCTTTGCTGATGACACTGTGCTCTTGGGAGATTCTGAAGAGAAGCTGCAGAGATTGGTGGATGAATTTGGTAGGGTGTGCAAGAAGAAGAAATTAAAAGTGAATACAGGAAAGAGTAAGGTAATGAGGATAACAAAAAGATTAGGCGATGAAAGATTGGATATCAGATTGGAGGGAGAGAGTATGGAGAGGTGAATGTATTCAGATATTTGGGAGTGGACTGTCAGCGGATGGGTCTATGAAAGATGAGATGAATCATAGAATTGATGAGGAAAAGGGTGAGCAGTGCACTTAGAGTCTGTGGAGACAAAGAACTTTGTCCTTGGAGGCATAGAGGAATGTGTAGAGTATAGTTTTACCAACGCTCTTATATGGGTGTGAAGCATGGGTGATGAATTTTTAGCGAGGAGAAGGCTGGAGGCAGTGGAGATGTCATGTCTGAGGGCAATGTGGGTGTGAATATAGTGCAGGGGAATTCGTAGTTTGGAAGTTGGAGGAGGTGCGGGGTTACCAAAACTTTGTCCAGAGGGCTGAGAAGGTTGTTGAGTGGTTCGGACATGTAGAGAGAATGGAGCGAAACAGAGTGACTTCAGAGTGTATCGTCTGTATGGAAGGAAGGCAGGGTAGAGGTCGGCCTAGGAAGGTTGGAGGGAGGGGTAAAGGAGGTTTTGTGTGCGAGGGCTTGGACTTCAGCAGGCATGCGTGAGTATGTTTGATAGGAGTGAATGGAGACAAATGGTTTTAATCTTGACCTGCTGTTGGAGTGTGACCAAAATAACATTTATGAAGGGATTCAGGGGAAAACCCGGGAGGCCGGACTCAGTCCTGAATGGGAGTACAAATGCCTACACTCTGAAGGAGGGGGGTTAATGTTGCAGTTTAAAAACTGTATTGTAAAAAACACCCTTCTGGCAAAACAGTGATGGAGTGAATGATGGTGAAAGTTTTTCTTTTTCAGGCACCCTGCCTTGGAGGAATCGGCATGTGATAATAAATAATAATTACAGGAAGGCATGCCTGGGGATTTCGGGGGACTAGTACTTATTCTTATTCTATACTGACACAGGTTATGGGCAGTACATTTTAATATATCTTATTGCAAAATGCGACCCACAGTAGTCGGATAACACCTGGGACCTACTTATTGGTAGGTGAATGGGAAAGTAGAAATCATTCCCAGCGTTTAACCCCCACGGGATCAACCCCAGACCCCAAGTGTGTGAGGTGAGGATCAAGTAAGCCTACAATCAGTGTTTTTTTTTTTCTTATAAGCTATATGCTAAATTAAACAAAGAACACGGTATACGACAAGCATAACTCTGCTCCTGTAACTACATATTGGTAATCAAATGAATGTATTTTACTTCAGACAAACAAAAAATATAGGATTGTAACTTTTTCAAGGAATGGATGTGACTCGAACAAAGGTTTAACACTAATCTTACGGTTTAACCACGTGACCATGAAGGCCACTGGAAGACTGGCATACCTCCCAGGTAGTGTGTGCTGGCACCCAGCTGTTACAGACTTGAGTAGGTTGCCACTCTTGTATAGCCTTCACGGTCAGAATAATGAGTAAACATAGCGTTAACACACCTTAGACTTCAGTATTGAATCACCTCCTAGAAAAACCTGCACTTTTTACACACAAACATTATGTATATATATGTATATATATATATATATATATATATATATATATATATATATATATATATATATGTATATATATATATATATATTGTTTGTAGGTAATTATTAGTTCAACAACAACGACAACTGATAACGACAGAAGAAAGTAAACAAAGTTTATAATAAATATTGCGAAAGGAAAATAGAATATAAACTAAGACAAGAAAAAGATGCATAAAGTAATGGTAATGAAATAACTGGGGAGGGAAATCTAAGAGCAAACATGAGAGAGAGAGAACCAGTCCTAGAGCCAGTTAGAAGGAGTCATAACTAGGGATAATATTCAATCACAATAAAACTTAACGAGGCATAAATAGGGAGAGACGTAAGGACCACCATCACTGAGCCAGGGGGTGGAGGGGGGGTGATGGGGAGGCATGAGGAGCAACGACTACGAGGAGGCTGGAGGAGGGAGGAGGGTAAGTAAGTAAGTAAGTTTATTCAGGTATACACAAATACAGTTACATAGAATTATCATACATAGCAGCATGTGTGTAGAGAACCTAGGATAACCCAAAAAAGTCAGACAGAGTGACTTATTTCCATTGGGGGAGGAGGGGGATCTGGATAGATGGGAAGAGCATAAGAAAGGGTGGGGTAGGAAAGTAAGGGTTGGGCAGGGCAGAACTAGAGGGAAGGATACCAAGGTGTCAGCCCACAAGTAGTAAAATGTATCCTCTTACAGAGTGTCAGCTCTTTTTATTGTCACGTCAGTCATTTACCAGATTGTCGCTCTCTCTCTCTCTCTCTCTCTCTCTCTCTCTCTCTCTCTCTCTCTCTCTCTCTCTCTCTCTCTCTCTCTCTCTCTCTCTCTCTCTCTCTCTCTCTCTCTTTTTTTTTTTTTTTTCTTTTTTTTTTTTTTTTTTTTTTACACAGGGTTTGACAAGGTTAATGATCCCTAGCTTTATTGACAAGCTATTTACAGGTTAAGGATTCCTAACTTTATTGGCAAGCTAAGAGCTGTTACCTACATCAGCTCATTTGAAAGCATTTTTATTGTTATGAGACATACAAGTAGGGAACAGGATGAAATTGGAGCCATCTGTGGGCCAGCATTTTCATTTGATCAACTGACTTTATCTCGTTGACATCATTATGCTGTACGAATGTCTTCCATACTCGAGTCATCCTGGGTATATATGATCTCAGATGGAGTGATGTTGTGGAGAAGGGTACAGCCAGAGTGAAGTTGCTGCTTTCTGCCCGTCTTGTGGCATAAAAGCTTGTTTCACGCTGTCCTCGAAGAGGATCCAAGTGTGGTACTTTGACAATATTGGCCTTATACATAACAGTAAGGCCACCCACATCCCTCCTATGTTGAAGGCTCTGCTGAAATGGCAGATCTATCCAGGATGGGTCCAGGCGAGAGATGAGACGTCTTGCTCTGTTCTCTACTCTGTCAAGCAGTCGCAGATGAGAGGGGGGCAGGCAAACCAGGAAAGTGGAGAATACTCAAGGTGTGAGTGTACTTGTGCCTCGTACAGAATCTTGCAACCCCTACTGTCAAGCAGATGCGAGATACGGCGAAGTGCTGTATGCTTCCTGGCTGCCTTGTTTGCAAGATTTACAACATGGTTCTTCATGGTTAGTTTGGAGTCAAATTTCACCCCAAGGATATCAACTTCTTCTCCAGGTGCCAACACCCATTCATCCTTACTACTGCGCCAGCATTACCATCATGGTGCCTAGAAGTGCAAATGTTACTTGCCATCTATTTCCCCAAGCTGATATAGCTCTCAGCTGGTGATTGATGTAGCTTAGAACAGCTGGCATTTCTTCTCTTGGATAAGTGAATGTCAGTGTACAGTCGTCTGCATATGCATGTGATTCTGGGATGAGATGAAGAAGGTCGTTGAAGTAGACATTCCATAACAATGGTCCCAGCACGCTTCCTTGTGGAACACTTGCCCCAGTAGGATGCCTTGCTGATTCCATTCCATTGAGAACTACACTTAGAGATCTACCATGAAGGTAATCACTGAGGAGACATAGCGTAGAGCCTGCAATTCCCAGTGCTTGAAGTTTTGCTAAGAGGCCCTGGTGCCACACCCGGTCGAAAGCGCCAGCAATGTCCAGTGCTACCACACAGCTGACTTTGGATTCATCCAGTGACTGGTGCCACTTAGTGGAGAGGTTTAACAACAGATCAGCAGCAGAGTAACCTTTCTTGAAGCCATATTGACGATCACAAAGTAGTGAGTGGTAGTCAAAAAACTCTGTCATTTGTCTTGAGATTATTGTCTCAAGGATCTTACCAGTGATTGACAAGAGTGACACTGGTCTGTAGTTGCTGATTTCTGCTCTGTTCTTCTTTTTGTGAACAGGGACTACATTTGCCTCTTTCCACATAGGCCATGTACACTGTGCTAGGCAGTGCTGAAAGATGCGAGTTAGAGGTGCTGCTAGCTGGTCTGCACATCTCTCTCTCTCACTCTCTCTCTCTCCCCCTCTCTCTCTCCTTCTAACTTCCCTTCTCTCTCTCTCTCTCTCTCTCTCTCTCTCTCTCTCTCTCTCTCTCTTTCTCTCTCTCTTTCTCTCTCTCTCTCTCTCTCTCTCTCTCTCTCTCTCTCTCTCTCTCTCTCTCTCTCTCTCTCTCTCTCTCTCTCTCTCTCTTTCTCTCTTCTCTCTCTCTCTCTCTCTCTCTCTCTCTCTCTCTCTCTCTCTCTCTCTCTCTCTCTCTCTCTCTCTCTCTCTCTCTCTCTCTCTCTCTACCTCGCCAAAGAGTAGAGGACAAAATGGTCATTCTTCTGCCTCGTCAAAAAGTCGGAGATAGGATAAGAATGTAGGATGTACAAGAGTGGTCAACATTTAAAGTGTGAGGAACGTGTATCTCGTAGGAAGGTTTGCAGTGATTGCTGTTAATTATAACAAGTGTCTGTCTTGCTTGCAAGGTGTAGAACATGCCTCTTATGGCAGGGTTCAGTCACATAATATCCACTTCATTGTTGAATACCATGTCTCTTCTGTTTACCCTCACACTAGTCCCAGTAGTTATATAATGCTTTATAGCGATCATCACTGGTATTATTATGGTTGTTATTTTAACCCGTCGTTGCTTGCTTTTAGTTGGTATAGCCTCGAGATAGCGACTACTGGTCTTAAAAATAGTGGCCTAATGGGTATCTTCATTTTCACAAAGGTAGAGGTTAGGCTAGGTTAGTTTAGCCGACAGTCATCTGTGAGGGCATGGAATGCAAAAATAAAACTTAGTAGATTAATGAAGATATTACATAACAAGGGACCACGCACACTCCCTGTGGTAACATAACAAGGGACCACGCACACTCCCTGTGGTAACATAACAAGGGACCACGCACACTCCCTGTGGTAAACAAGGGACCAAGCACACTCCCTGTGGTAACATAACAAGGGACCACGCACACTCCCTGTGGTAAACAAGGGACCAAGCACACTCCCTGTGGTAACATAACAAGGGACCACGCACACTCCCTGTGGTAACATAACAAGGGACCACGCACACTCCCTGTGGTAAACATGGGACCAAGCACACTCCCTGTGGTAACATAAGGGACCACGCACACTCCCTGTGGTAAACAAGGGACCAAGCACACTCCCTGTGGTAACATAACAAGGGACCACGCACACTCCCTGTGGTAAACATGGGACCAAGCACACTCCCTGTGGTGACATAACAAGGGACCACGCACACTCCCTGTGGTAACATAACAAGGGACCACGCACACTCCCTGTGGTAACATAACAAGGGACCACGCACACTCCCTGTGGTAAACAAGGGACCAAGCACACTCCCTGTGGTAACATAACAAGGGACCACGCACACTCCCTGTGGTAAACAAGGGACCAAGCACACTCCCTGTGGTAACATAACAAGGGACCACGCACACTCCCTGTGGTAACATAACAAGGGACCACGCACACTCCCTGTGGTAAACAAGGGACCACGCACACTCCCTGTGGTACTGTGAGACTGTCAAACTGCTCCATTAAGAACTTCTTAAGAGATCAACACTGACTGTAGTCACTAAGGGGGTGATGAATGGAGTTCGAGATTCCTAGTGCTTATAGCTTTGGCAGGAGGCCACGGTTCAGTTACTCTGTCAACGGCTCCAGCAATGTTCATTGCAACCACAAAGTTGATCTTTGCTTCATCAAGTGACTGGTGCTACATGTTGAACAGACTCATCCAGTGACTGGTGCTACATGGTGGAGAGGTTCATCAGGTGACCGATACCACATAGAGTTTACCTGGAGTTTACCTGGAGAGAGGACAGGTTCTTATGACTGGTACCACATAGTGAAGAGATTTCTTTTTTCGTCAGGATACAAGAAAATGTCTCCCAATATGGGTCTTTGCCAGTAACCTGTTATATAATTAAGGCGTGCACTTTCCTCCGAATTTCTTTTAAAAGGCGCTCTGCCTACAGGAATAAAGACACAGGAATAAAGACATATTTGGCAAAACAAGTCTTTATTGGGACAACTTTACTGTCTAACAAAGACTTTGTCTAGTCATTCAGAGGTATACATAGTAAACATTGAAACTGGATCAGGTAGAAGTCAGGTGGATCATATATTTTGGGTGAGCTCTCTAGCTTAGATGTGAGGAATGGGCTACACATGTTGTGTGGACGACCGTGGGCCGATAGTGAGGATCTTAGCGCTGAAGGGTGAGTTGGGATGTCCCTTGGTCACAAGCCGGTAAATATCCATGTCGGATGAGTTGCATTAATGGTTTAGCAGTATTACAGATATCTTGATTTTGTTTATGGTTCTCATTGTACTAAAGAGTGCTGCTTCCAATTATCTTCATGTTCTGTTAGCCTATTTGATGATAAGGTTTGCATCTTTCTGTGAAACAAGGCGTGAATGCTTTGCTCAGTGGCTGACATATACATTGCTGGTGTTATGAATCCAGCAGACATATTACTGTTCTAACATCTTGGTGTTGATGATGCATGAAGTTTCTCATGTGTAATGTTTTTTGCATCCAGCACATGGAGTGGAGTAGACTCTGGAACCGATATCGTTGTGTGTATTGTATCTTGGTCTTGTTAAATCAGTGCCATTCTTTTTCATTGCTTTTGTTGCTATGTTGCCTGCTTTATCTATCCATTGGCGATGCCAAGGATGGGAAGGGAGGGAGGTGCTTTCCATCATCCTCCCAAAGCCCCCGTCAATAATAATAATAATAATGCAGCCTCAGTCAAGTCCCCTAGGGTTCCATTCCATCCAGATAGCCATCCCTAAGCTTCTATATAGAAATTCTGTCAGTGTCACTGTCCTTTTTAGATACTGTGAGTATTCTCTGAGCCCGTTAACTGCAGTCTGGAATGACGTTTGAAGAAGCATGTAGTGTGGAGGGAATTGTTGTATGAGGAAAATTTCAGTGACAATGCAGAATTCTTCTCTCAGGAAGACAGGGCTGCAAGTTTTGTGGGTATACATACTTTATTATCATTATAATTATTTCAGGAAGGTGAGATTACAATGTGTGGAGCAGTAACTGGTGAGGCTGAAGAATAAGTGTGCAAGAAGTGTTGTGAGTCAACCAGGTGTGAAGTGAGTTACCGTAACCTCACGCACACGTGAGCTCTATGTCAACACTGAAGTCTTGTTTGATGTCGTTCACATGTACATTCTCTCTCTCTCTCTTTTTTTTTTTTTTTTTTTTTTACACAGGGTTTGACAAGGTTAAGGATCCCTAGCTTTATTGACAGCTATATTACAGGTTAAGGATTCCTAACTTTATTGGCAAGCTAAGAGCTGTTACCTACATCAGCTCATTTGAAAGCATTTTGATTGTTATGAGACATACAAGTACGGGACAGGATGAAGTTGGAGCCATCTGTGGGCCAGCATTTTCATTTGATCAACTGACTTTATCTCGTTGATATCATTATGCTGTACGAATGTGTTCCATACTCGAGTCATCCTGGGTATGTATGATCTCTCTCTCTCTCTCTCTCTCTCTCTCTCTCTGTATCCTGGCACAGACACCCATCTTTGTGTGCCGCCCACACTGACAGCCACCTATATCCCGCCCACACTGACAGCCACCTATATCCCGCCCACACTGACAGTCGCCTATATCCCGCCCACACTGACAGCCACCTATATCCCGCCCACACTGACAGCCACCTATATCCCGCCCACACTGGCAGCCAACCGTGTTCGTCCCACAGGGAGCCACCTAGGGTGTGTGACGGAGTTCGACGGGTTGGGCGGGGAGCTGGGCCACACTCTCAGGCCAGACCATGAAGCTCAGATCCATATGGATGACGACGAACACTTCACATTAGACTCTGACCACGGCACCAACCTTGTTAAGGTCAGTCCCCTCCTTCTACAAATGTATTGAAGGTCTACTTAATAATTCATCACAAGGAGTGTGTGTACTCACCTAACTGTGGTTGCAGGGGTCGAGACTCAGCTCCTGGCCCCGCGTGTGTGTGTGTGTGTGTGTGTGTGTGTGTGTCGGGACCTGGAGCTGAGTCTCGATCCTTGCAACCACAATTAGGTGTGTGTGTGTGTGTGTGTGTAAGTTTATTTAGGTACAGGCACACATAAGTACAATAATTATTCCTAGCAACATACGTATATATTTGTATATGTATTTGGAAAATGGAAAGGAAAACTTGGAGGAATATTTTTGTATAAGTTGAAGTAGGACAGAGATGGTACATGGAGATACAGTGTTGGTGGTGGTGTCAAGGACACGAAATAACTGAACACAACTGTTACATAATCACTTTGTTTGAAATTTAAAACCCCATAGCTACCTCTAATTGGGCCCGTTCATTTTTTCCTTTTCTGCACTCTTTTAATACTAGACTTTACCCTGGTCCTCAACTCTATTTTAATCTAGTCTTTCCTCTCCTCAATACTATTTTAATACTAGTCTGTTCCCCTTGCAACTACTATTTTAAAACTAGTACTGTTTCCCCGGTCCTGCACTACTTTTTAATCTGTTGTTCCTTTCACTACTTTGAATCTTGTCTGTTCCTTTGCACTCTATTTTTTTAATCTATTTCTGTTCCCCTTTTCCTCTTTTTAAAACTATCTGTTCCCCCTTTCACCTTTTTAATCTAACTGTTCCCGCCCCTCTTTTTTAAAACTAGTCTGTACCCCTCCGCAACCACTATTGTTTTCTATCTGTTCCCCCCGCCTTTTTTAACAATTCTGTTACCTGGCTCCTGCCTTCTTTGTTAATACTGTACTGTTCCTGGCCCTCCTCTTTGTTTCGTCTGTTCCTGGCCCCCACTATTGTTAATCGGGCTGTTCCCGGCTCCTGCACTACTTTTTAATTACTTTACCCCGGTCCTGCACACTTTGTTAATTTGGGGGCTGTTCCTGGTCCTGCCACTTTTTAATATAGTCTGCACCCGGTCTCCCCCCACTTTGTTAATCTATCGTTACCTGGCTCCTGCAACTACTTTTAATTAGTACGTACCCCCGGCTCCTGCAACTACTTTTAATCTATCTGTTCCGGGTCCTCAAAAAACTTTTTAATCTAGTCTGCTCCGGCCCGCAACTACTTTTTAATACTAGTCCTTTCCCCATCCTGCAACTACTTTGTTAATCTATTTGGGCCCCCCTAAACCTAAAAATCTATTTAATATAAATTGCGTCCTGCCCTCAACTACTTGAATACTAGTACTGTCCCGGCTCCTCAAAACCTTTTTTTTAAAATAGTACTTTTCCCCCGGGTCCTCAAAACTTTTGTTAAAAACAATTTCTCTAATGGTCCGCCTACTTTTTAATACTAGTATTTTTGGTCCTGCAACCACTATTTTAATACTAGTACCCTTCCCTTTAACTACTATTGTTAATACTAGTACTTTACCTTCCTAACTACTTGTTAATACAATCTTTCCCCGGTCCTGCAACTACATTTTAATCATACGACCTGGCCCTGCAACTCTATTTTAATCTAAAAACTGCTCCCCGTCCCCAACTACATTTAATTATACTGTTCCCCCCCTTTTACTACTATTTTAATACTAAACTTTATAAACCTCAACTACTTTTAATACTATACTGTTTCCCGCCCTGCCCACTTTGTTAATATAAACCTACCCTCTAAACTATTTTTAAACTAATTTCCCCCCTGAAAATAATTTTAATCTAGTACTGTACCCTGGCCTGCAACACTATTGTTAATCTAGTACCATGGCCCCCCTTTTTTAATACTGTACTGTTCCTGGCCCCGCAACTACTTTTAATCTAAATTTTTGTTCCCCCCGCAACTACTTTGTTTTAGTCTTTTTCCCGGCCCCCGCAACTCTTTTAATTAATTCCCCGGCCCTGCACCTATTAATACTGTACTGTTTTGGGTTTTCCTACTTGTTAATCTTTTTGTTCCCCGGCTCCAACTCTTTGTTAATCTTGTGTCCATCCGAACCTTTGTTAATATAGTACTGCTCCTGGCCCTGACCTTTTTTACTATCTGTTCCCTCCCTTAAATTTTTAATCCGTCTGTTCCCCCTTCCTCACTACTTTTTAATCTATCTGCTACCCTGCTCCTAACACTTTTTAATCTAACTGTTCCTGGTCCGCAACTACTTTTTAAACTGTACGTTACCCCGGCTCCTGCAACCTATTTTAATACTAGTATGTTTCCCCGGCTCCGCAACTACTATTGTTAATCTTGTCTTTCCCCCCTGCACACATTTTTCTAGTACGTTCCCCCCCAACTACATTGTTAACGTCTGTTCCCCGGCTCCTCCTCATTGTTAATCTAGTATGTCCCCGGCTCCTGCAACTCTTTGTTAATTAACTGCCCCGGCTCCCCACAATTGTTTCTAGTACGTTCCCCGGCCCCGCAACTACTTTGTTAATCTAATCTGTTACCCCGGTCCGCAACTCTTTGTTTTCTGTATGTCCCCGGCCCCGCCTACTTTGTTAATACTAGTCTGCCTGGCTCCTGCAACTACTATTTTAATCTAGTCTGTTCCTGGCCCGAAATACTTTGTTAATCTATCTGTTCCTGGCCCTGCAACTCTATTGTTTACTGTTTTCCCCGTTTTTTAAATTTAAAATCTTTGGTAATCTGTCTTCCTGGCTCCTAACCACTTTTTAATCTATCTGTTCCCCGGCTCCTGCAACTATTGTTAATCTGTCTGCTCCTGGTCCTACACTTTGGGGTTCTGTCTGTTCCTGGTCTGGCCCACTTTTTAATCTGTCTGTCCCCGGCCTGCCTACTTTTTTAAAATTTTTTCTGTCCTGGCTCCGCCTCTATTGTTTTTGTACTGCTCCCGGCCCTGCCCCCTTTGTTAAAACTTCGTCCCGGGGGCCCCCAAACCCATTTTTTATATGTCGCCCCTTTTTGAACCCTTTTTTACTGTACTGCTCCCCGGCTCCTGCAACCCCCCCTTTTTTACTGTCTTCCTGGCTCCTCACTCTATTTTTTGTCTGTTATATTTCCTAAACTATTTTAATCTATACTGTACCCCGGCTCCTGCACTTTGTTAATTAACTGTTACCTGGTCCCGCACACTATTGTTAATGTAATTTTTACCCCTTTTTTTTCAACTCTTGTTAATTAGTATGTTTCCTGGCTCCTGCAACTACTTGTTAATCTAATTCCCGGCCCCAACTATATTTTAATGTAATTGCTGTTCCCCCTAACTACTATTGTTAATACTAATACTGTTACCTCTCCTCAACTTATTAATCTATCTGACCCTGGCCCTCACCACTATTTTAAAAAATACTGTACCCTGGCCCTGCCTACTGGTTTTAAAACTAGTACTTTCCCTGGTCCCGAATACTATTTTAATACTAGTACTGTTACCCCGGTTCCCGCAACTACCTTTTTAATACTAGTACTGTACCTTCCCGCAACCACTATTTTAATACTAGTATTTCCCCCGGGTCCCCACTCTATTAATACTAGTACTGTTCCCGGGCCCCCCAAACTACTTTGTTAATCAAACTGTTCCTTCGCAACTCTTTTTTAAATGTGGTACCCCTCCCGGGGCCCACTTTGTTAATCTAGTCGGGCCCCCCCGCAAACTATTGTTAATCTGTACTGTTCCCTGGCCCCACACTTTTTCTAGTTGCTCCGGGCCCTGAAACTACATTGTTAATCATTGGTTACCTGGCTCCTGAAACCCTTTTTAATCAGTTTTTCCCCGGCTCCTGCCTCTTTGTTAATCTAGCTGTTCCCTGGCTCCTACTCTATTGTTAATCTATACTGTACCTGCCCGAAACTACTTTTTAATCTAGTCTGTCCCTGCTCCTGCACTACTTTTTTAATCTTCTCTCGGCCCCTCCTACTTTTAATCTTCTGTTCCGGCCCTCCTACTTTGTTAATACAAAACTGTCCGGGCCCTAAAACTTTGTTAATCTATCTGCCCGGGGCCCCCCCTATTTTTAAATTTAAAGGGTTCCCAAAACCTTTACTTTGTTAATACTATTTTTACCTGGCTCTGAACTACTTTTTAATCTATTTTTTTGTCCCCGGTCCTGCAACTACTTTGTTAATCTATACTTTTCCCCCTGGCCCCCTTGAAACTACTTTTTAAATACTGGAAATTTTTCCCTCCCTGAAACTACTATTTTTATTATAGTGGTTTCCCTGGCTCCTGAAACTCTTTATTAATCTGGGTCTGTTACCCTCCCAAACTCTGTTTTAATGCTAATTTTTTGTTCCCTAACCGGCTACTGTTTAATGTATGTTTACCCCCTGAAACTAGGTTTTTAAACCCATATTGTACCCGGGTCCCAGCTACTGTTTTTAAATTGCAAATTGCTGCTCCTGGCTCCTGAAACTACTTTGTAAATGTTTAAACTCCCCTGGCTCCTGCAGCCACTGTTTAAATCCCCAACCCGGGCCAGCACCCCTTTGTGTACTGGTACTTTTCCCCCTGGCTCCTTCAGCTACTGTTTTTGTCTGGTATCCTGCCTGGGCTCCTCCTACTTTGTTAATCAAATTGCTGCTGCCGGGTTACCCAGCTACTTTTTTTAAGGGTGTTTTGCCCCTGGCTCCAGAAACTCAAATTTTAAATGCTAATTGCTGTTCCTAATCCCCTGCTTGTTCCCTAGTCTTTTCCTGGCTCAGCAGTTTACTTTTTAATGCTAGAAATTTTGCCTGGTAACCCCGGCCTATTTTATTGTTTTCTAGTGGTGTTCCCCGGGCCCCTGCAGCTGCTTTGTTTGCAAATTCTGTTCCCCGGCTCCAGGCTTTATTTTTAAATTACTGGTGCTGTTCCCCTAGCTCCTGCAACTACTTTGTAAAATTACTGCTCCTGGCTCCAGAAACCACTTTGGTTTACAGTCCCTTTGCCACCCCCTGCAGCTACTTTGAAATCAAATTCTGCTCCTGGCTCCCAGCCATTATTGTTAATGTTTGCTTTTTCCTGGCCCCTGAAAGCCACTATTTTTAATCAAATTCTTTTCCCGGGCCCTTAACCCACTATTTTTAATACTAATGCTGTTCCCCTGGCTCCTGCAGCCACTATTGTTAATCAAATTATTTCCCCTGGCTCCTGTCCATTTTTATTTAATGCTAGTCTCTCCAAAAGCTCCTGAAACCTTTTGTTAATCAAATTCTGTTACCGGGTTTAACCCCATTATTGTTAATGCAAATTCTGTTCCAAAACCCCCTGAAACCCACTATTTTAATACAAATTTTATTTTTACCGCTCTTTAAACCACTATTTTAATGCTAGTCTGTTCAAGTTTTGAAACCACTTTATTTACTATCTTTTGGGAAGCTCCTCAGCCTTTCTTCTAACTACAGTAAGTCTGTTTGAGGGGCAGCTGTGTTGTCATGTTTACACCTTAAACCTAAATTGTAAGTTAGTTAAGTTATAAATTACCAGTAAGTTTAGCATGGATATTGGATTGACATATTAAGTAATTGGTCGGTTCACTGTAATATTTTTTGTGACCTAATTCTTGTTTGCATAAATAACTCATTACGATTGTAACTATTATAAATATGTTAATAATTTATCTTACTATCTTGTTTATCTATCAAACTTTGGGAACTAGTCCCTGGACCCATTATGTGTCTCTGTAATCTTTCGACTACCGCCTTCAGGATGGGTATTGGGTGCATAATAAAGATATTAAACCAGCAAGTTAGTTAAGGCCTTTCCCGACACTTACTTTATAATCATCATGATTAATGTCATTATATGTGCACATGATGTCACCCTTATATGCAAAAATAATTTTACCCTTATATACGAAGATGGTGTAACCATTTTATGCGGAGATGACATAACTTTTACTGGTATAGCAACTTCATATCTCTTTCTCTTCTTTCCTCCCTCACTTTTCTGTCATCCCTCTCTCACTGCTCTCAGGTAGCCGTGCACGAGATCGGCCACGTGCTGGGTCTGGAGCACGTGGTGAGGAACTACTCCATTATGTACCCAGTGTACGAGAAGGTCCTGCCTAACCAAGGTCTGGAGTTGGGCTGGGAGGACCGCAAGCTGGTACAGAGAGTGTATGGTGCATGCATCGGTGCTTTCAACACACTCTTTGACTTCCTTAGGTGGCACCCCGACGGCTCCCTCACCTACAACACCTACTTCTTCAGGAAGGACCACTTCTGGATGTATGAGAACAAGTGAGTCGTTGTTGATGGAGGGAATACGGTGAACTCTCTGAGTCGTGTTTGATGGGGTCGAGTCTCTGTTCCTGGATCCGCCACTAAAGCGAGTTATTTACCGTATTTTCCGGCATATAAGGCGCACGAGTGTCGGCTGATTGCTGGCACGATGTTTGCAAGCAGTTGTAATATAACATTCGTAAACAACTGGTTTCGTAACCCAAATCCTACCCGTGACCCTGACCTTAAGCATATAATGCGCAGGGCGATTTTCCGAGACTTTTTGAGGGGGGAATAAAATGCGTCTTATATGCAGGAAAATACAGAATGAATTTTTAACAAATGTTAAGCTTAGTGACCAGTCCCAGTTGAGGGTATATTATGTTTATTTTTATTTATTTATGTTTCTCTATCATTGTAGATGTTTATTTCTTAACCAATTCCATTTTTAAGTTGATAGAATCTATCTCGGAAAGTGTGACATTTTACTTGTAAACAAATATACCTATAAAATGCTACAGCAATATAAATCAATGTAAATAAGCAGAATTTCCCCTCTATTGGAACTGGGCGATGTAATTCAGAGGCAAAACTGTATTTTCTGAGCTTCGTTCACACCTCTGCAACACAATTGTCACCAAAGATTTGTTAAGTTATACCATGAATTAAGGAAACATCCTGGACTTCACCTTACTAAACACAAAGCAAACGTGATAGTAATTAAGGACAAGATAGATTACCTCACTTCGCTCCTCCTCCTCCTCCTCCTGTTCCTCCTCCTGTTCCTCCTCCTCCTCCTCCTCCTCCTCCTCCTCTGATCTTTGACAACTCTGCTTACATAATCACATTACACTATATTTCATATTGTTTTTTCCTCTCCCTGCTGCTGCGCCTTCTGCCTTACCTCATCCATGGTGCTGCTGCTGCTGCTGCCTCACCCTCCCCATTGTGGGTTTGTTGCCGGTACTACTACCTCACCTCCACCATGGAGGTGCTGCTTGTTGCTGGTGCTGCCTCTTCTCTTCTGTGGTGGTGCTGTTGCTGGTGCTGCCTCGTCTCTTCTGTGGTGGTGCTGTTGCTGGTGCTGCCTCGTCTTCTGTGGTGGTGCTGTTGCTGGTGCTGCCTCGTCTCTTCTGTGGTGGTGCTGTTGCTGGTGCTGCCTCGTCTTCTGTGGTGGTGCTGTTGCTGGTGCTGCCTCGTCTCTTCCGTGATGGTGCTGTTGCTGCCTCGTCTCTTCCGTGATGGTGGTACTGGTGCTGCTTCAGATACAACCGAACGAGGTTTGGTGACCCTCTATACATCCAGCCTGAGTGGCAGGGCCTTCCCAACAACCTAGATGGCTACGCACACGTCTGGACACGCACCAAAGATACCCACCTCTTCTTCCAAGGTACGTGTCCACCCCTGTAACTATCGTTGACCTGACTTCTTTAAACGATGAGCTCTTGATTAAAGGAATTAGAGCTAACTACCCTCACCTTCATTGAGTCAAATATTATTTCTTCCCATTCTCAAGGCGCTGCTTGACCCATACGAATTTAGCGCTGCTTTGTGAGTATTCCAATAGGTTCATATTCTTAGGACATTTTAACTGAAGTGCCATACCTGGAGTGACGCCAGGAGTGCCATACACCGGTGAGGCCAGATACAAGGGTGGTACCAGAATTTTTGGATAGGGGGGGGAGGTATTGCATGGGGCAAGCTAACTGGCTGGGAGATGGTCTGAGACTTGTTTTGAAGCTGTGTTACTATTTTGCCTGTTATTATATTAAGTATTTGAACCCCTCAAATCCTCCCCCCCCCATGATGCAATACTGAACCTGTCTCTCTTTACACGACACACACACACACACAGTCAAAGAGTTGTCAGGCAGTGGAATAACCTAGAAAGTGACGTAGTGGAGGCGGGAACCATACATAGTTTTAAGACGAGGTATGATAAAGCTCATGGAGCAGGGAGAGAGAGGACCCAGTAGCAACCAGTGAAGAGGCGGGGCCAGGAGCTAAGACTCGACCCCTGCAACCACAAATAGGTGAGTACACACACACACACACACACATTGCATTTTTTTGGACTGCAAGAAGGCCTTCGACACAGTTCCTCACAAGAGGTTACTGCAAAAGCTAGAGGATCAGGCACACATTGTCATGTGGGTTTTTCGATACGTGGATAGGGTAAGAATACTCACGTAGGCTGGTAGTACGTATAATATATAATGGGAAGTATGGAAAGCGCCAACAGCCGACCTGCCTCTCTCTGCTCCCTATCTTGACTGACTCATAGTGCCTACGGGTGAGGGTGTTTGAAATCCTGCTATGGTCAGCAGCAATATGAATACAGTCAGTGATTCACGCAGAGATGGTTGGTAGTGAGTCATCTACTGGTACACTGGTTACTGGTAACTGGTTACTAGGAACTGGTACTACTACTGAGAGCTCGGCGACGCAAACGTATGTCATCCCGACATACAAGTAATACAAACTAGAGGCGACAGGTGTACGGCTTGGGCTGATTCTATACAATGTCAAAGTACACAACAATTGAACATTATAACATACATAAGTAGAATATTGGAATGGAAGCTTACGTAACTGAAACTGTAATGCAATACAAAGTATAATATAGCACAACTCATCGAATGAAACTCAACATTGAGATTACACAATAGAAGTGATAAAAAAAATTTGATCGATCGATCTGTATTCATGTGATCTACGGATTCTGAGGAAGGAATATATACAAAGAAAGAAGTGTTTAACAGAAAGGCAGATTCGGTGCACTCAAATCTAGACTGTTAACTCTCAGAATTCGGAGAGAACGTGAACACAAAAAAAAAAAAATTCTTGAATACTGATAAGTTGATACTGTAATGATTCATCTATACAGGTTATTTACATTTAACCCCAACTCTGCTAGGGTGAAATTGACATATGCAGAATGGGTGTCATCTCTGGGAGGATCAAACTCTGTAGCACTGGCTAACTCATGCTGTATTTGAGGCAAATCTGAATTGGTAGTTACAAATGATACTTGAGGATTTCTCAATACCTGTCGTGTACGTAGGGAATAACGACATTCAGGTTGATCGTCTGATTGAGTATCAGAGGTAGAGAGTACAAGATCAGGAGGATTGTCAGAGTCTGTCACATTAGTCTGGGTTGGAACATCATTATCATCACATACTAACTTCATATGATCTAAATGAGATTCTTTATACTGACCAGTACTAATTACTCTAACTTTATACTTATTACCAGTGATATGTTCAACTACTCGATAAGGACCAACAAACTTTTGATGAAGCTTAGGCATTGCAGACGTTTTGTTAAAGTTAGTCAGCATAACTCTCGAACCTACTTTGATTTTGGATGGCTTTGCTCGAGTGTTTGCGACTCTTGTAAATTCTGCTGTTGATTTATGAAGTGTTTCACGGATTCTTCTAAAAACACTTTGAGCTAAGCTGGTACGAGTTGCTATGAAATCATCAGGGTTGTAATTTGGTTTCGGATTAGAATATAGCAACTCATAAGGCAAACGTTTATCTACACCATACAATGCATAATGTGGAGTGTCACCTATAGAAACATTGTAAGCAGAATTTATAGCACACTGCACATCAGGTATAACTTCATCCCAAGTTTCACTGTTGGGATTGATTGACCTGTAGGAGTGGAGAATGCAGTTAGCTCTTGGCTGTCCTCGTGAAGAGGGACTTGCCAAAACCCTTGTAACAAGTCCAGGGTTGAAAAGACTGTTATCTCCGATGTTACGTAAAAGATCACCCAGTACAGGAAGTGGGAAGCGATCTGGGATAGTTTTCGCATTTAACTTCCTAGAGTCAATCACTGGGCACCAAGTACCATCCTTCTTAGGTACTAGGATCAAGGGTGCATTCCAAGGTGAATTGCTAGGTGCAATAACTCCATCATCAAGCATTTGATTGATCAATTCTTCTGCGACAGCAACTTGTGAATGAGGCATTCTGTACGCAGGTATATAGATAGGTCTAGTACCAGGTTCAAGTGGAATACGATGGGACAATAAGTTCGTTATACCCATCTTCTCACCTGGTAAGGCAATGTCTTTACGACGTTTGTTCAACAGAGTCAACAAACGCTTGACTTCATCTGGGAAGTCAGTGGGAGCTATGTCTTTCTCCTCAACTGGTGGAACAGATTGATCCAGTGAAGTGGATGAGGTCTCCCCAGTAGAAATAGCACTGACCCACTGGTCAGGTGACAACTCATCCTCTACCTGAACAGGGTAAGGATAGTGAACAAGGTCAACAAGATTGGTATTTGCTCTAAGACGAACACTGTGACCAGAAGTGTTAGCTAGGAAGAAATGGATCTTACTATCTCTTACAACATGTAAGAATGGTTCAACAAATAGACCTTTTACTTTGCAAGAATCACTGTCAACTAGGACGTTATCACCATCTGGAACACTAGGAACAACAACAGACACTCTAGTGAGGGCACTAGCTGCGACAGAAACATCTTTCTGCAGACGGCATGTGACATCAACAAGAGATTGCATTACTAGTTGCAAGTAATTGTTTTCCGACAAGGCGTCCCCTGTGGAGAAACTACTACTTGAACTAGCAGACATTGCAGGGATAGGCTCAGCACTCAAGGTAGTCAGAGCGTCCTCGGACACTTGAGGTAACTGGACACTATCTTGCAAGTCTGAAGTTGCAGGAACACAGACAGGAGTGACAGGATCATCAGTGCCTGACCGCTTGGGTACGCTACTGGAAAATGCACTGGCCTGTAAGGACTTAATTCGAATGTCGTACTCTGCGGCAGTATGGCAGATCTCGGATCCAAGCTGGTAACCCCAAAATGGTATGATCAAGTCATCAATTTGGGCATGCCATCGATAAGGGTCGAGCACAATGCATAAGTCTCGCATGGAAGCAAATCCCAGTAGAAGGTCACCAGGGAAAGTAATCTGGTCGACAACAAGGAAGGAAGCAGTGAAGTCTCTACCTTGGATAGAAAAAGTGAGGGAAGTCCGACCTCGGACACGCAGGTGAGAACCAGCTACTCCACTAAGGGAGGACACATGAGTCGGTTCTATGAGAAGGACATGTCGTAACTGCTTATCCCTAGACAAACTAGACCTGATAATATTGACTTGCGCACCAGAGTCTATGAACAAATGAACGGGCGCATTATGAACAGATGCTTGCACTATAGGGCCTATGGTTGCATTGGAAGTTATGTGCAAACAAAAAGGTGGATTGTCATCAGCAAAGATTTGTTCCACTTCATCCCCAAAATCATCTACATCAGAGACATGTGAAGCAACATCATCAGCAGGATTGTCATTCTCGAGACTGCTTAAGGCTTCAAAGGAATTGTGAACGGGGATGGTGTACTCATTATCACCTACTGTCACCATGGGACAGTTTGACTGGGGCACTCGAATTCCCCCGAATTGGAAGAATGAGCCTGGTTCTGGTTATTTTGAGAACCACGATGTCTGTTTCCTCTACGAGTTCTGCGGTTGGAACGGCCACGGAAAGACCTAGAGTACTGAAGGTTGTAGAGAGCATTGCACTCAGATGTGTCATGTCCATGTATTCTATGATAAGTACAGTAGGGAAGATCTGACTGGTACTCATCATCAGTACAACGCCTCTTAGGGTAACTATCAGGACAATTAATTGCAATATGGCCACGGAAACCACAGTTGTAATAAGTCCACTGGCTATGGTTACTGAATATACCATGAATACTACGAGGTTTATAATGACTCTGTACACTGGTCCTTGGTGATCGCTGAGATGGTTGACGACCACGATTTGTCGCTGTGGCGCAAACAAGAGGTGGTGCAGACTGAGGCATAGGTGTGAAATTACTTTTGATACATGGGAAAGTACCCTGGGGGCACAAGGAATGTACATGATTTAGGGCTGTAAGGGGTTCCATCGTCACAGTTGGGGGATTAGCCTCATAAGCACACACAGAAGCAAGCGGCATTAGTTCTTTGATTGCTCCAAAAGCTGCTATTTTAGCAAAGGATGCTGTGGATGGTTTATCCTCATCAGGGACAAAAGCTGAGGACTGGACAGCATTGATAAATGATGATAAAAGTTTGTGTAATCTAACAGCAAATGCACTCAACGATTCATTAGTCATGGGTGTAGCATTCACTAGTTCCCTAAGAACGACATATGGATCAGCTGTTTTTACTGGTACGAGGAAAGAACGAATCAGTTCCTCATATTGTGACCACTTAGTAAGATTCCTGAAGTCTCGCATATCAAGGAGATCAACAACGTGAACAGCAGCAGGGGATCGATGAAGAGCTTCTTTCGCAAGTCTGATAAGACATTCCTCAGAAGGAGGACCTTCAACTAGAGCATTAACACGAGAACGAATGGCAGTAAACCATGCTTCAAGACTATGTACATGGCCATTGAATAAAGGTAATGCATCAAGGGAATCACGAGTCAAACTATAGTATCTCAGTGTCTGGGTCGGTCTGTCAGTCGCTAAGGAACTATGAGGACTGATGACAGGAGCAGCAGTAGCCTGAGAGGTCTGAGTGTCGCCATTCACTAAAGTATCACTTGACGGTATGTGAGACATAATGGCAAAGAAGTTGCACAAGAACAAATAAGGCAAAAATAATGAACAATAAAAATGATACAAAATGCTAAAATTGAAATAAAAGAGATGCAACTAATTCTGCAGAAGTAATAAAAAAATGTCTAAGATACACTGCAAGAGGAAGAACAACTCAATGTAAAGGACTGCTGGACAAGATAAAAAAAAAATACATTGAAATTTACAAGTAAAAATATTACTGGAGACTAAATTAAATGCAAAATGAGCTGTCTGTACTCTTGCTAATAAAGAAATTAACAATAAAATCACTAAATTGTATGCAACGAGAGATAACTGGGAAGTTTAAATATTTTCTAAGAATGCATAAACAAAATTAAAATATAATGCAAAGACAACATGAGGAAAAAATAATAAAATGAAAAACAAGACTCAAACAATAATGAACTGAGAATAATAATGTCAATAAAAGAAAATAATTCACTGCAGAACAAGTGCAACAAAATAAGACGCAGAAATAATCAATGTAGCAATAAAGTTACACTGGGAAAATGTAGGTTAAATAATAAAATAAAAATATGAAGAAAAACTGATTGAACACTTTAACTCTTAATTGTAAATTAGACAAAACAATTTACTCAAACAGAGTAAAGAAAACACTTTACGTTAAAAAAGAAATTAAAATTACACTAAGAGTGAATTTGTTCAAAGAAATATGAAAAATATGAATAAAAATAAAACAAGAAACAAAACTGGAAGTGTAACACTTACAAGTGGCGGGGCACACAACACTTACAAGTGGCGGGGCACACACAACATATTCACTTATTCATTTTTTTTGTATATTCTTACAACAAAATCTTGCTGTGACTGATATGACAAAAATTGCTGGCAAAAATAATGGTACACAAGTCTGCGAAAAAATTAGAGAAATGAGACACTGCTGGCATACGAAAAAAAGGTATACAGAAATAAATGGATAATTTGGTATACTGGGGTGGATATCACTGCATGAACTACAATGACAAATACTGGAGAATACAATGCTGAAAGAACACAAGATAAAAAAATGAATGAATTACTTCACACGGAGTGACTGACTGGTACACTACACAATAATACTTACTAAAGACATAGAGTAGCATAAAAAAAAACACAGATAAAAAGTATGAGATGAGCGATAACACTGAAAAATATTGCAAAAATAATGAGTCAAAGAAACACTGAGTCTACACTGAAAACACAAGGCTTAGAGTACACAAGAAATTCACTGTAAATGTCTCACACACGCAAATGTCTTTAAATGCAAGAAAAATGTCTCTAAACAGAAAATTATCACTGAAGTCTGGAGTAGTAGACGGAGTGACTAGTGATGAGGGGAAGGTTGTCCTGCGGGTGATGCCGCCTACACTCACACTGTCGTCGGAAGAAATGCACTTTCTCGGTGAACTCACATAACTGGCTTTATCGTTGGCGCCAGCTACAATCTCTTGACCAATTATGTGAGCCAAAACAGTACTAGGACCCGGTACAAGGGCGGAAAAAAGAAAAACCCCACAGGTAGATGAGGTGGGTGGCGGGTGGTGGGGGCAGCGGGACAAGCTGGCCCTGTGCGCTCTCACTGCCACGCACTTCTCACCACGCACAAGGTGGCTTAACTAAATCACAATGCCACAGGGATGATGAAGACCACTCTTACCAGCATCATCCAACTGACTGGCTTAACCCATGAGAATAGCTGACTGGAAGACGTGTAACGATGCACACAGCATGAAGGAGCAGGTGGATGACAGGAGACAGGCTGGATGGTAGGCTGAGGTAGGCTGACTAGCGTTCACTTCCACAGTCTGGCTTACTGACTGGCTTAATTGCAAAATCCGGGTCAACCCCTCGGAGATTGAAGCAATTAGCACACGAACTAAGCCAGGAAGCTTGAAAAACGGCTGCAACAGGCTTGCAGGCTGGAGTACACAGGGTGGAGAAGAGTGAGGGTAGCGAGTAGCTGAAGGTGGCGGACGGTTCACCTTTGACCTGCCGGCTCCCCACAAACAGTCTTCTAACATCTGAAATACCCTTAAATCCACGGCCACACCGGTGCCACCATTTGTCATGTGGGTTTTTCGATACGTGGATAGGGTAAGAATACAGTGGACCCCCGGTTAACGATATTTTTTCACTCCAGAAGTATGTTCAGGTGCCAGTACTGACCAAATTTGTTCCCATAAGGAATATTGTGAAGTAGATTACTCCATTTCAGACCCCCAAACATACATGTACAAATGCACTTACATAAATACACTTACATAATTGGTCGCATTCGGAGGTGATTGTTATGCGGGGGTCCACTGTACTCACGTAGGCTGGTAGTACGTATAATATATAACGGGAAGTATGGAAAGTGCCAACAGCCGACCTGCCTCTCTCTGCTCCCTATCTTGACTGACTCATAGTGCCTACTGGTGAGGGTGTTTGAAATCCTCCTATGGTCAGCAGCAATATGAATACAGTCAGTGATTCACGCAGAGACGGTTGGTAGTGAGTCATCTACTGGTACACTGGTTACTGGTAACTGGTTACTAGGAACTGGTACTACTACTGAGAACATAACAGGAAAGGCACTGCAATGGATCAGAGAATACCTGACAGGGAGGCAACAACGAGTCATGGTATGTGACGAGGTGTCAGAGTGGGCGCCTGTGACAAGCGGGGTTCCACAGGGGTCAGTCCTAGGACCTGTGCTGTTCTTGGTATATGTGAATGACATAACGGAAGGGATAGACTCAGAAGTGTCCTTGTTTGCGGACGATGTGAAGTTAATGAGAAGAATCAAATTGGATGAGGATCAGGCAGGACTACAAAGAGATGTGAAGAGGCTACAAGCCTGGTCCAGCAACTGGCTCCTTGAGTTTAACCCTGCCAAATGCAAAGTCATGAAGATTGGGAAAGGGCAAAGAAGACCGCAGACACAATATAGTTTAGATGGCCAAAGTCTGCAAACCTAACTCAAGGAAAAAGATCTGGGGGTGAGTATAACACCGAGCATATCTCCCGAGGCGCACATCAATCAGATAACTGCTGCAGCATACGGGCGCCTGGCAAACCTACGGATAGCGTTCCGATACCTCAGTAAGGCCCATACTGGAGTATGCAGCACCAGTTTGGAATCCACACCTAGTCAAGCACGTCAAGAAATTAGAGAAAGTGCAAAGGTTTGCAACAAGACTAGTCCCAGAGCTACGGGGATTGTCCTACGAAGAAAGGTTGATGGAAATCGGCCTGACGACACTGGAGGCCAGGAGGGTCAGGGGAGACATGATAACGACATATAAAATACTGCACGGAATAGACGAGGTGGACAAAGACAGGATGTTCCAGAGATGGGACACAGACACAAGAGGTCACAAATGGAAGTTGAAGACTCATATGAATCAAAGGGATGTTAGGAAGTATTTCTTCAGTCATAGAGTAGTCAAGCCGTGGAATAGCCTAGAAAGTGAAGTAGTGGAGGCGGGAACCATACATAATTTTAAGGCGAGGTATGATAAAGCTCATGGAGCAGGGAGAGAGAGGACCTAGTAGCAATCAGTGAAGAGGCGGGGCCAGGAGCTATGACTCGATCCCTGCAACCACAAATAGGTGAGTACAAACAGGTGTTTGTGTGTGTGTGTGTGTGTGTGTGTGTGTGTGTGAGAGAGAGAGAGAGAGAGAGAGAGAGAGAACCCTTGTGTGATAACATACATATTGTACTTAAGGAATATGATCCTGCAGTGTAAAACTGTAGTATTAGCGGTAGTAGCAGTAGCAACAGCAGTAGCATTATCAACAGTAGTATCACCAACGTCAAAGACCTGGGAGTGATCATGTCGGAGGGTCTCACCTTCAAGGACCATAACATTGTATGAATCGCATCTGTTAGAAAAATGACAGGATGGATAATGAGAACCTTCAAAACTAGGGATGCCAAGCCCATGATGGCACTCTTCAGGTCACTTGTTCTATCTAGGCTGGAATATTGCTGCACACTAACAGCACCTTTCAAGGCAGGTGAAATTGCTGACCTAGAAAATGTACAGAGAACCTTCACGGCACGCGTAACGGAGATAAAACACCTCAATTACTGGGAGCGCTTGAGGTTCCTAAACCTGTATTCCCTGGAACGCAGGCGGGAGAGATACATGATTATATACACCTGGAAAATCCTAGAGGGACTAGTACCGAATTTGCACACGAAAATCACTCACTACGAAAGCAAAAGACTCGGCAGACGATGCAACATCCCCCCAATGAAAAGCAGGGGTGTCATTAGCACGTTAAGAGACCATACAATAAGTGTCAGGGGCCCGAGCCTGTTCAACTGCCTCCCAGCATACATAAGGGGGATTACCAACAGACCCCTGGCAGTCTTCAAGCTGGCACTGGACAAGCACCTAAAGTCGGTTCCTGACCAGCCGGGCTGTGACTCGTACGTTGGTTTGCGTGCATCCAGCAGTAACAGCCTGGTTGATCAGGCTCTGATCCACCAGGAGGCGTGGTCACAGACCGGGCCGCGGGAGCGTTGCCCCCCGGAACTCTCTCCAGGTAAACTCCAGGTATAAACCATACCCCCGGCCGGGATTGAACCCGCGGTCATAGAGTCTCAAAACTCCAGCCCGTCGCGTTAGCCACTAGACCAGCTAGCCACAATAAGATTCATCCAACTAGGTATATTTCTACACCATAGGAAAGTTAGCACAGGCACCTCTGTGACCGCAAATGCAAGTTTTTACAGACGAATCTCCAGCTAGCGTGGCCGTGACGAACTCTAGCTCAAGTCCCTTCACTGCCGTCAACATGACTCAATCGTGTCATTACGATTTCTTGAGTCTAACTCCAGGTATCAGTAGATGCAGTAGCATAAGCAGCAGTAGCAGTAGAAGCAGCAGTAGCAGAAGTACCAGCAGTAGCAGTAGCATCAGTAGCAAAGGTAGCAGCAGTAGTAGTGGTAGCAGCAGTAGCAGCAGTACCAGCATAGGCGTAAACAGCAGTAGCATTAATAACAGTAGTAGTAACAGTATTAGCATTAGCAGCAGTAGCATTAGCAGCAGTAATAACGGTAGCAGGAGCAGTAACAGCAACAGTAGCAGAAGTAACAGTATTATCAATAGCAGCTACTGCTGGTGGAGTGGAGCCCTGGGAACCAGCACACCACCAGTGGTTACTTGGTGGAGTGGATCCCTGGCAACCAGCACACCACCAGTGGTTACTTGGTGGAGTGGATCCCTGGCAACCAGCACACCACCAGTGGTTACTTGGTGGAGTGGATCCCTGGCAACCAGCACCCCACCAGTGGTTACTTGGTCGAGTGGATCCCTGGCAACCAGCACCCCACCAGTGGTTACTTGGTGGAGTGGATCCCTGGCAACCAGCACCCCACCAGTGGTTACTTGGTGGAGTGGATCCCTGGCAACCAGCACCCCACCAGTGGTTACTTGGTGGAGTGGATCCCTGGCAACCAGCACCCCACCAGTGGTTACTTGGTGGAGTGGATCCCTGGCAACCAGCACCACACCAGTGGTTACTTTTATTGGAGTGGATCCCTGGCAACCAGCACGCCACCAGTGGTTACTTGGTGGAGTGGATCCCTGGCAACCAGCACGCCTCCAGGGGTTACTTGGTGGAGTGGATCCCTGGCAACCAGCACACCACCAGTGGTTACTTGGTGGAGTGGATCCCTGGCAACCAGCACCCCACCAGTGGTTACTTGGTGGAGTGGATCCCTGGCAACCAGCACGCCACCAGTGGTTACTTGGTGGAGTGGATCCCTGGCAACCAGCACCCCACCAGTGGTTACTTGGTGGAGTGGATCCCTGGCAACCAGCACCCCACCAGTTGTTACTTGGTGGAGTGGATCCCTGGCAACCAGCACCCCACCAGTGGTTACTTGGTGGAGTGGATCCCTGGCAACCAGCACCCCACCAGTGGTTACTTGGTGGAGTGTATCCCTGGCAACCAGCACGCCATCAGTGGTTACTTAGTGGAGTGGATCCCTGTCAACCAGCACCCCACCAGTGGTTACTTGGTGGAGTGGATCCTGGCAACCAGCACCCCACCAGTGGTTGCTTGGTGGAGTGGATCCCTGGTAACCAGCACGCCACCAGTGGTTACTTGGTGGAGTGGATCCCTGGCAACCAGCACGCCACCAGTGGTTACTTGGTGGAGTGGATCCCTGGCAACCAGCACCCCACCAGTGGTTACTTGGTGGAGTGGATCCCTGGCAACCAGCACGCCACCAGTGGTTACTTGGTGGAGTGGATCCCTGGCAACCAGCACACTACCAGTGGTTACTTGGTGGAGTGGATCCCTGGCAACCAGCACGCCACCAGTGGTTACTTGGTGGAGTGGATCCCTGGCAACCAGCACCCCACCAGTGGTTGCTTGGTGGAGTGGATCCCTGGCAACCAGCACGCCACCAGTGGTTACTTGGTGGAGTGGATCCCTGGCAACCAGCACCCCACCAGTGGCTACTTGGTGGAGTGGATCCCTGGCAACCAGCACCCCACCAGTGGTTACTTGATGGAGTGGATCCCTGGCAACCAGCACCCCACCAGTGGTTACTTGGTGGAGTGGATCCCTGGCAACCAGCACACCACCAGTGGTTACTTGGTGGAGTGGATCCCTGGCAACCAGCACACCACCAGTGGTTGACTCTCAGCAGCTCATCACATGACAAAGATCTGCGTCGAGAGATATTTTTTCCTAACGAACAAAACAGCAGTAGCAGTGAGGCTCGTGTGTTGACTCACACTACACACCTCATTAGGTCCTCCTTACTCACCTCTCATTTATATATCAGCGCCTCGGAGGACAAGAAGGGAATCCTCTGGCTATTCAAAGCCAGATTATTATTACATTCGTTGGAGAAACACTAAACTCGTAGGGGTCATGCAGCGCCAGTGGTAACAAGAGGCAATGAGGTTCGATTTGGAGAGAGGGAGGATGTATCATATTCCTTGGATCAAGAGCCTCTCACGGACATTATGGCACCTCCCTGGAGGGGGCATAAATAGCAAAAAATACAATACAACTCTGTTTAGAATAATAAGGTAAAAAAGGACGGAACTGACTCATAAACTCATAAGATTTGTTGATAAAAACATAAATATACACCCGAGTAGGGAGTGTAGCGGTTCTTTACAAAGGTGCTCAGATTACTTCACACTTAAGAGACTGTCCACACACTCGTGTATGATGCCTTTGTCAACAATATATGATGAACTATCGTTTTAGTTTAACATTAACATGATCAGATATAACAATGAAGAGCTATGAAAGTGTCAGGTTGCTCCCACTGGGTGTGTGATGCATCTAAGTTGTGACTGAGGCTGCAGTCTTGTCTCAGTAATATTTCTTCCTTACATGACAGGATAAACAGCTTTGTGGCCACTTTTGTTTGCTGTGTCTCCTTCACTATCCCCACAAACACATATATTCTCTTGTCAGCTAAAAAAAAAAAAGAAAAACCTTCATCATGAAATACCAGGCTGAACCTTAATTACTGAGAGTTTTACAAAACCCCTCAAATTAAAGCGTCAGGCTGAAAACCCTGACTTGGTTTTGGCCATAAAAGGGGACAATTGGTTGTGAGGGTAAAAACATGTCAGTATCACTTACCCTGGCGGCCATAACATACACTTTTTTGTGGCTTCTACTTAGTGCCATCTTTTCCCCACTGGTGTGACTACAGTTTCACCCACACCAGATATATTTTGACAGTGGCAAAATTAATTAAACTCGGTATGTACACCGAAAGGGTAGATTTCCTCTTTATATACATAAAGTTTTTCTTTAATTCTTGTTTGAAGAATTAAAGTATTCTGATGTTAGTGTATAATTAATTGAACTGCAGTTTCAATAACGGGTAAGATAATGCAGGTGTCGTGGTAGGAGTCACAGCACCTGGTGAATGGAAGGTAGTGCGGCTCCACCCAAGAAAAGGAAGGACAAGTTCAATTCCTTGGATCAAGAGCCCGTTGTTAAGCATAAAGAAATATGCTTTCAGGGAAGCACTAGTTATATATATGATAAAGTAACACGCATTATGTCTCTACCTGGAGGGCATTCCGGGGATCAACGCCCGTGCGGCCCGGTCCACGACCAGGCCTTCCGGTGGATCAGGGCCTGATCAACGAGGCTATTACTGCTGGCCGCACGTAGTCCAACGTACGAACTACAGCCCGGCAGATCCGGCACCGACTTTAGGTATCTGTCCAGCTCCCTCTTGAGGACGACTCTATATGATAAACTTGGTTAAATTATTAGTACAATCATGGGCGGAGCGCTAAACCCGTAAAGTTATACAGTGCCAATCCATTTTTAACTTCAGAGTCATAGAAACTTAGGCACGTTAGCATGAGGTCCACGTTATTCCTTTCACTACCCACAGTCAGTACAGTGACATACTTTAGTCCATGACTAAAGTACATTACTCATGCTGGCGAGCAGTTATCATTTTCTGTCACTTATCAGGCTTGTTACGTTGTTGATAGCTGATGAATTGCAACATTTTAGTCCCAAATTTGAATTTCCATAAACAAATAAGTTACAGTAACTACAAGAATAAATGTGTGACCATCAACAGGCGCGAACTACTACTTGTACGACCCGCAGTTAAAGAGAGTAGCAGCTGGCTACCCTCGACGCATCGCTCAGGACTTCCATGGACCACCGACACCCAAGCGACCGATGGGACGTACCATCCCCAGTGATATCGACAGCGTCTACTTTGACAAACGAGATGAAAATCTCTACTTCTTTAAGGGAAAGAAGGTCAGTGGATTATCAATTTAAGACTGTTCGTCATGTACCGAATATTATTATTATCGCAAAAATTGCCCAACCCAGTGTGACTAGTTAGTAGTCCAAGTCCGACCCAAATGTCGTCATAAGCTTCACTCTCTCCTATGTGCGGATTATTTGTGTATTGTTCCAGTCATGGTATTATGCCTTTTTATTCTTTAACCCATATGGGCTAATCACTGCTAATACTTAATAATAGTAATATTACAAATAATAATTCTATCAGCAAAAATTGTAAACTCAGCATTGTAATCCTTATAGAGAATAAATTTTGAATTGAATTGAAGTACATACTAATACAATATATTATTTGGTGTAGCATTGTGGACAATGTAAGCAGCATATGAGAGATTAATATACCTCAGGTAGAATTCAGGAAGTCAAACAAAGAATCCTTCGAAATTTTATGCACAACATATGTTAAGCCGATCACTGAGTACATAGTCCCAGCATGGAACCCACTCCTGGTCAAGCATGTAAAGCTTGGAAGGGTCCAA